>NC_057738.1:13942566-13973696 GCF_004010195.1 Chiloscyllium plagiosum | reverse complement strand
CCTTCCTAACCTGCAATCTTCTTCCTGACCTCTCCGCCCCCACCCCCACTCTGGCCTATCATCCTCACCTTATCACCCTCACCTTAACCTCCTTCCACCTATCGCATTTCCAACGTCCCTCCCACAAGTCCCTCCTCCCTACCTTTTATCTTAGCCTGCTGGACACACTTTCCTCATTCCTGAAGAAAGGCTTATGCCCGAAACGTCGATTCTCCTGTTCCTTGGATGCTGCCTGACCTGCTGCGCTTTTCCAGCAACACATTTTCAGCTCTGATCTCCAGCATCTGCAGTCCTCACTTTCTCTTCAGAGAAACTGAACAGGCTGGGGCTGTTTTCCATGCAGCATTGGAGGCTGCAGGGTGACCTTATAGAGGTTTATAAAATCATGAGGGGCATGGATAGGATAAATGGACACGGTTCTTTCCCTGGGGTTGGGGAGTCCAGAACTAGAGGGCATAAGTTGAGGTTGAGAGGGGAAAGATATAAAAGGGACCTAAGGGGAAACTTTTTCACATAGAGGGTGGTGTGTGTATGGAATGAACTGCCAGAGGAAGTGGTGGAGGCTGGTACAATTGTAACATTTAAAAGGCATTTGGATGGGTATATGAATAGGAAGGTTTTAGAGGGATATGGGCCAGGTGCTGGCAAATGGGACTAGATTAGGTTGGGATATCTGGTCGGCATGGACGGCGTTGGACTAAAGAGTCTGATTCCTGTGCTGCACATCTCTATGACCCTATGAGGCTATGACTGTATTTATTTGTGGACCACCTGATGTAGCTTAGAGAAAGTCTAGCCATCTGTCTTCTAGTTTCAGAAGGCTCCATTATTTTCAGTTGCAAGGACTGATTCCTATCGTTGAGTCTTGAAGGCTTGATCCAGTTTCAATGCTGAACATTCTCAAAGCAAAGGTTTGTCTACTCAGTATATTTAACAGTTTTAAGGAGTTACTAAATGATTATTATTGTTTGATGTGGTTACCGAATAGATGTTTAATTTTACATTTAACTGGCATTCGAGGTGACATAACTTACTTTGTCAAGTCTGGGTTTTTACATCCAGTATGAATTAATCAAGAACATGCAATATTGGAATGGCAAAGGCTGGTTAGGCCTTTGTGAGTAATCCAAAGTTCAAAAAGATTGTGGGTGACCTGTTTTCTCAACTCTGTTGTACTTAGAATCAGTTACGCCTTTGAATGAAAGCTCTATCGGTTGTTTGGGTTTTACTTTCCTCATGGACAATTCAAAGATTCCCAATTGCTGATACGTTGCTGCTGAACATTGTACACAATGGATATTGTGTGAGTAGCTATAGGGACTGGTGGAGGCATGAAGAAGCTATTGGGATTCTAAGGGTGTGTGGGGTGTCTGAATGGCATGGAGTATGAGGGGTTACTGAAAGAGTAGGTTGGGGCAATAAGAATAGTAATCAGAGTTGGGTCAATGATTCGATGAACTGATGCAGATTTTGAATCATTTACCTTTGGCAGCAGGATCCCTTCGAATCTGCTTCAGGGGTTGAGAGTTTCGAACTCTGCCCACCCATGCCTCCAGGAGTCAAAATTATGGTGTGGGCATTGGGCAGAGGTGATAGCCTTGGTTTTCCAAAGTCAGAACTGGTCCAATTTGCGTTTCCCAAACCCAATGTGAAAATACAGACCCTGGCATCCAAGCCAAAATTTATCCTTGAACCACACTTAGTAAATTGATCTTTCTGTTCTTGCAGTTTATGGGAGCTGGCTGTGTGTAAGTTGGGGGCTTTATTTTCCACACTTCAAAAAATGACTACAATTCGAGTGTTATTGATGGCTGTCAGGTCTTTCTGTGCATAAGGTCATGAAAGATGTAAGGTAAATGGATAATTTCTTTTTCTTGAGAATCAATTGAACCAAACAACCAGGGAGAAAGCTTTAACTTACTGGACAGGAGGCAGATAGATCAACTGCTGGAACAAGTGCTGGGCCATACATGCTGCCATCTATTCAACCAGGCTGCAGTTCTATTCTGATCTGGCAAAAGTGAGGACTGCAGATGCTGGAAATCAGGGTCTAGATTAGAGCGGTGCTGGAAAAGCACAACAGGTCAGGCAGCATCCAAGGAGCAGGAAAATCAAAGTTTCGGGCAAAAGCCCTCATCATTCCTGATGAAGGGCCTTTGCCCGAAGCATTGGTTTTCCTGCTCCTTGGATGCTGCCTGACCTGCTGTGCTTTGCCAGCACTGGTCTAATCTAGATTTTCATTCCCATCAGCCTACAAAAGCAGTATGTTTAACATTACTATGAAAGCTGAAGGTAATAGAAAATTAATTTAAAAATTAGTGAAATATTTTGTTTTTAGTGCACAATGATTCATGTGAAAATGCAATCAGATATAAAATTCTTCAGCTCACATTTTTATTGTCTCATAATCTCTAGTATTCGACACAATAAATATTCAAGCAATGGCTAGGTACAAAATAATCATTTTCTGAAGTAGCTTTCTTTTAACCAAGTAGAGAGCTGACACTGGTGGGTATTAAGAGTTGAAGTATAATTTATAAAATACCAGTGAAAGTGCATTCACTGAGTACATGAATGAGATTTTAAGATCAATATATTATTTTGATCTTTCTGACTTAAGTCTTATGATTAAAATAGAATTTTTTTCTGTTTTTTTTCCCATCTGGCACCTCATACCACCCACAGCCTGAACTCAGCCCTTGACACCGTGGAGATAGCATTTGCCTGTAATATCTGAGGGTTGATTGACAGCTCACATTTCCAATGCGCATTTCTATGAGCTGAGAATGCAAACCTAATCTGGGTTACATTTGAACTGGAGAGTGACAGGCTTTCCATCTGCATAAAGACACATTTATTATTCAGCAGTGAATATTTTCCTTATTAAACATAAGTATAAATAATTCTGCTAATGTTCAGTGATATAATTTGGCTTTCTCCGCATAGGCCTTCCTATGCAAGTGAGCATGGATTAAATGAGATTCATGTCTTGTTCTTTTTGCATACAGATGGTTGTCTCGACACGAGCTGGCTGCCAGGGAATAAAATGAATTGGTTGAGCAGGTCAGATCAGTACGTTTTTGCTTTAGGCTCTTGTAGCTCCTTTGCATTGCATTGTCTCAGTCCGCAGTCTCTCTTAACAAAAGTGACTGGCTTCAGAAGCTCCTGCCAAAGGGCATGTACAAAGGCAAAGCTGTGATGCAGCGGGTGTCACTGTAAAGCCAAACTGAATGATGCAATGGCTACAGTATGCAGGCCGTTGTGAGTACACAGAAAACGCATTCTTCTCGTTGTGCTGCTCCCATCCTGAGCCCGTCATTTGAATTACTTTCCCTTCTTTTCTCTTTGCCCCTCCTATGCCCCTCTACCCTCTCATCTCATAAGGATATCAAAATTAAGAGCAATTCAGCCCCTGGAGCCTGCTCAGCATTTGACCTCATCTTGGCCTCAACACCACTTTACTGCCCGCTCTCCATAACCGTTCAACGCATTGCTAATTAAAAATCTATCTCCTCCTTGAATTTGCTTAACGTCCCAGCGTCCCCCGCAGTATGGAGTAAAGAATTCCACAGACTCACAACCCTTTGTGAGAAGTAATTTCTCCTCACCTCTGTTTTAAATCTGCCAACCCTTATCCTAAATCCAAGACCTCTCGTTCTAGATTGGCCCACAAGGAAGAACATCCTCTCTACATTTATTTTGTCAATCCCCTTTAGCATCTTACATACTTCAATTCGATCTTCTTTCAATCTTCTGAACTCCAAAGGGTATCGACCTAAACTGCTCAATCTCTCCTCATAAAACAAACCTCCCATCTTTGGAATCAGTCTAGTGAACCTCCTCTAATCTGTTTCCAATATAACTATATCCCCCTTCAAGTGAGGGGACCAAAATTGTATGCAGTTCTCCAGATGCTGTCTCACTAACGCCTTGTACAGTTGCAGCGATATCTCCCTACTTATATGTTTGATTTCTTTAGCAATAAATGCCAGAATAACATTTGCATTCCCTATTAACTGCATATTAGCTTTCTGCAATTCATGCATGGGGATGCACAAGTCCTTCTGCACTGAAACACTCCAAAGTTTCTCTCCATTTAGATAATAAGTTGTCTTTCTATTCCTCTGACCAAAATAGATAACTTCACACTTATCCACATGGAACTTAATCTGCCAAAGTCTGGTCCATTTGCCTAAAGTATCCATATTTAATTATAAATTTCTTATTTCATCATTGCTATGTATTTTCCCACCTGCTCCAGTGTCATCTGGAAATTTGGCTATAATATTTTGTATCCCTGTGTATAAGTCATTAACACAGATGCAAAATAGGTGGAGCTCAAGGACCAAACTCAATGGCACCCCATTAGTTCCATCTTGCCAGCCATTTCTCTGACTCCCTGCTTTCTGTTGGATCTCCTATCTTTTAATTTCCTATCTCACCCATTTGACTACTCCCATTTGTTTTCTCCAACCGTCCACTTTCTATTTCTCTCTCCAATTCTCTACTTCACCTCCTTTAAAGTGTCCCTAAAATGCTACCCTTTCAACTAACCTATCCCAATGGGATGAATGAATGTTCTCAAGACAAGCACATCGACTACAGTTCAACCATCAACACTATTATCCCTTCGAGACTGATTACTAAATTTAGTGATCTCAGACTAAGCCCCACTCTCTGCAACTGGATCCTCTGGTTCCTGACCCATGGGCCATATTCAGTGAAGATTGGGGACAATATTTCATCATCACTAGCACTCAACACTGGAGCCCCTCAGGGGTGCGTACTCAGCCCCCTATTGTACTCACTGTACACCCTGTACGTCGCCAAATACCAGATGAATGCTATTTACAAGTTCGCTGATGACACCACCACAGTCGGTCAAATCTCAGATGGCAATGAAACAGACTACAGACTGGAGGTGGAAGACCTGGAAAAATGGTGCACTGAGAATAACCTAGCTCTCAATGCCAGCAAAACCAAGGAACTCATTATTGACTTTTGGAGGGATGTTACTCATGCCTCCCTACATATTAACAGCACAGAGGTGGAACGAGTGGAGAGTGTCAAGCTCCTGGGAGTGGTCATCCACAACAGGCTTTCTTGGACTCTTCATGTGGACATACTAGTTACAAAGGAGAAAGTGAGAGCTGCAGATGCTGGAGATCAGAGCTGAAAATGTGTTGCTGGAAAAGCGCAGCAGGTCAGGCAGCATCCAAGGAACAGGAGAATCGACGTTTCGGGCATAAGCCCTTCTTCAGGAATGAGGAAAGTGTTATCACCCTCACCTTGACCTCCCTCCACCTATCGCATTTCCAAAGCCCCTCCCCCAAGTCCCTCCTCCCTACCTTTTATCTTAGCCTACTGGACACACTTTCCTCATTCCTGAAGAAGGGCTTATGCCCGAAACGTCGATTCTCCTGTTCCTTGGATGCTGCCTGACCTGCTGCACTTTTCCAGCAACACATTTTCAGCTCATACTAGTTACAAAGGCCCAACAATGTCTCTTCTTCCTCAGGCAGCTGAGGAAAATTGGCGCGATGGCAAATACCCTTGCCAACTTTTATAGATGTGCCATCGAGAGCGTTCTGTCTGGATGTATCACTACCTGGTATGGCAACTGTACCATTCAAGATCGGAGACGGTTACAGAGAGTGGTGAACTCGGCCCGGACAATCACAAAGCCCAACCTACCATCGACAGAATCCATTTATCAGGCCCGCTGTCAAGGAAAGGCCGCCAGCATTCTCAAAGATCCATCCCACCCTGACAATGTTTTTCTACAACCTCTACCATCAGGGAGAAGGTACAGAAGCCTGAAGACATGCACCAGCCGGTTTCGAAACAGTTTCTGCCCTACTGTTATTAGAATATGAATGGACTCACAAACTCTTAACATTCGCCTGTACCTCTGTTTTTGTTATTGCCGCTGTTTACCTATTATTTACTATCTGTGCTACTTAACTATGTAATTTGCCTGTATTGCTCACAAGACAAAACCTTTCACTGTGCCTCAGTACATGTGACAATAAATTCAATTCAAGTAATGCCAACAGTGGGATTTTTTAACTTGGCAAGTTTGCTTTGGTTTAAGGAATTTCTTTAACCCGATTTTCATTCTGGGAAGCCAGTGTCGGGATTGAGTAGGGCCTCCTAAATCCCAGAATTAGATCACAGGAAGTCATGAAGGTGGGAGGCTGATGAAATGAGTAGGCCCACATCAGCTTTCTAGGACTTGATCATATTGTTTTAGGAGCTGTTAAACCCACTTGCCCGAACTGCTCTGACCTAATGCTATTACACACCACACCACACCCATGCCAACTCATGTTCTCACTCACTACCCCTTGAGCCCTCATTCACTTAGGCTACCTCCATAATCACTTACCCAGTGTCCACCATGGACAGATGTCAGGAGCCATGTAGAGAGGAAAGAAGAAATGAACACACTTCTATTCAATAATCACACCTCAGACAGCTAATGCTTTAATATTGTTTTCAAATGAATAACTAAACTATGGACTGAGATAGTTATAGTTTTTGAAACTCAGCCAAGCACTCATAATAACATGATTGTATCCCTTGAAAAGTGGTAACAAAGAACGCTATTGAAACCATGAAACATGTGTTTTGTTTCTTGCTTGATAAGCTGTAAAGTTTGGAGCACTGGGATTAACACCAGCAGCTTATACAATGAAGTGTTGAAGATGTGAGTGAGACTTGACTATTGTGAGAGAGCTGGAAGGGAGTAGAAGTTCTAACAGTCTTGCGAATATGTGCATGGGTTAAGCTGTAAATAAAGAGATCTTGCAGAGAGTTTCATGGACAGTATTGATTTGAAATTGTAAATACAACAAAACCCCATACAGACAATAAAACATCAATCAAACCAGCCAGGCAGACAGAATCTTTTCTAACTCTCACTGACGGCTTAGGCCTATTTTTAAGTATGCTCAGAAGTTGCACATTAAAAGAAAATTAAGACCATGACAGTTAGAGAGATGTTATATACTCTTGGAGAGTGTTTATGTCTACTTCATGAGGAAGTAAATGGCACACTGTGAATGAGGTCCTCAGAACAGCTAAAATAAGGTCTGGTCAAACTTATCACTGCATTCAAATAGCCCGCCAACAAAAACTGCACGTCAGAAATGGGATTGGGATTTCCACCCATGGGTCCCACCCACCATTTTCAAAGGTCTGCAGAGTCTTTGCAGAATGAAAGTCCAGCTCACTCTGAATGTGCTACAGTGCCAAATACTGTTTGATAATGTTTCTTTGAAATTATCTTGGGATCTTTGTCATTAAAGGTATTGTAAGACTTGATTGCTTTGGCACAGATGGTAATAGCATAATGTTTACGTGCTCAATGCACCCAACCCCATAAGCAGAATAAAAGGCCCCTGGGAAGGAACATGAAATTAAAGAAAGCTAAAGTTTGACACAGACCAGGAAGGTTGCGAGCATGAGGACTTTTGCAGATGTGCATTGTTTAAACAATGGTCGAAGAATAAATAAAACTAAGTAGCTCAGCACTTACAACTCAATGGCCTATTTCCCCCATTTAATGAAAATGATTTCCTTAACATTTCTCACGTTAAGTGGCACTTGCTTGTGAGATATTTGCCACCTGCCATAGATCTGTGTTTTGCATATCAATTAAAAGAAATATTCATAAAATAATTTGAGGCATATCCCAAGTGTTACCTTAGAAGAACCATTGTTAGGGAAAGGAACATTCTTTCCTTATCACTGCCTTTTAGGCAGCTATTCATCTTTCTAAAAGGGCAATTATTTGAAATCCATTAAATCAGAATTTATAATACCTCGGCATGCTGAATTTTAAATGGAAAACTGTGTTTAGATGAAGGAATACATTAGTGTAAATCATTACCGCACTGAAAATCCATGACCAGTTCATTTTTCAAACGTTTCTCTCTTTTTTTGCCAAAGCAATGAGAAGTTTAACAATTTCTTGATGGGAAAAGCATGAATGGTGGGTGTTGATAATATGTTCAGTGTACTTTCTAACGCCAATACAGGGACAACAATTACAAAAGCAGCTCTGGGACAGCACTCATACAAATATTGAAGTTGAAGTTGTAGGAATAATGTTGAACTATTTTCTTAAGCTCCCTGAATGTGTTGTGGTGTATTAAATGCTACATTTTGCAATCTTGCCGAAGGCAGGAACAAAAAATTGGCAGTAAAAAATCAGTTAGACACTCATCAGTCAATATTTAATGCAAATGGTGGAGGTCTTACCTGGCAAGAGAATTGTTGAAAGACCATGTCATTTCTTTTGAGGAAGCCCCACCAATTAAGTGCTTCTCTGGTACTTTAATAGCCAATAGCATAGTTGACCCAAGATTCAGGTGCATAAATCCCACCTCCAGTAGCTGCCTGCCAAGTTGAGGTTGACAGTTGGGCATCATTGGTAACGGGTCAGAGGGCTAGGTGCAGAGAGGAACCTCAGCCCAAGGAAAATGAGGATAGAATGGGACCTGTTGAAGAGTGTGTTTCCTGGAGAACAGGGTTAAGAGCAGCAAGGGGATGAGGCTGACTGTTTTATCTTCATTTGTGGGATGTGGACATCGCTGGCTGGCCAGCATGTATTGCCCATGCCTACTTGCCCTTGAGAAGATGCTGGTAAGCTGCCTTCTTGAACCACGACAGTTCATGTTGTTTCCAGTGCCTAGGTCATTGCCAGTGTGTCTATCCAGTTTCCTTTCTTTGTTGTAACTTTGTGGTGATCGGTGTAATTGAGTGGTTTGTAAACCATTTCAGAAAGGCAGTTAAGGGTCAACCACTGTGGATCTGGAGTCACATGTCAGCCAGACCAGGTGAGGAAGGGTGCCAGGTGCTCTGGTATCCTCCCACAGTCCAAAGATGGGCAGGTTAGGTGGATTAGCTGTGGTAAATGCAAGATTATGGGGCTAAGGTGGGAATGTTCAGCTGTGTGGAGGGTTAGTGCAGACTCAATGGATCAAATGGCTTCTGTCTGTACTGTATGGATTCTTTAATACTATAACTCTATGGCAAATTTCCCTCCCTGAAGGACATTAGGAACCAGATGGGTTTTTTCCAACAATTAGCAGTGGTTGCGTGGTCATCATTAGATTTATTTATTGAATTCAAATATCTGCAATGGTTGGGTTTGGACCTCGATCCCCAGAACATTAGCTGAGTTCCTGGATTAATGGGCGAGTGATAATATCACCTGACTATCGCCTCCCCTGCTATTGGAGGAGCCGACTCCCTATGCGGGGAAATGGAATCAGTGTTGAGGGATATCCCTGATTCAATCACACTCAATGCCTGATCAAGGAGCTTGGCATCAGAGAAAGGGGAGGTGGTGATTTTGCTGGGAGGACTGGACAATAGTGCAGGAAGAAGGGGAACAGCGGTCTCTGCTCTGACCAATGTCACTGCACCCACTCTCACCAATGCTTATGCTCTGACAGACCCTCTATTACATGCAACACCTTCTCTCACTCATTCTTGTTGCGCCCCCCCTACCGTCCCACATCACTAATGGCCTCCCCCCTGCCTTCTCACCCCCTTGAATCAGCCCAGCACTATCACCCACATGCACCAGTCCAAACAGCTATGGCATTACGCGTCATTACAGGAGAGGGCATCACTTGACAGGGAGCAGTGAAGGCCAGAGTCAAAACGTGTGGTGTTGGAAAAGCACAGCCAGTCAGGCAGCATCCAAGGAGCAGGAGAGTCGACATTTCGAGCATAAGCCTTTAATCGGGAATGGGGGTGGGGGGGCCAAGGGGGCTGTGATATAAATGGGAGGGGGTTGGGGCTGGGGGCAAGGTAGCTGGGAATATGATAGGAAGATGCAGGTGGGGGGTGATGGTGACAGGTCGGAGAGAGGGTGGAGCAGATAGATGGGAAGGAAGATGGACAGGTAGGACAGTTCAAGACGGCAGTACCGAGTTGGAGGATTGGAACTGGGATAAGGTGGGGGCAGGGGAGATGAGGAAACTGGTGAGATTGTGTGGTTGGAGGGTCCCAAGGTGGAAGATTAGGCGTTCTTCCTCCTTAGGCTTGGATTTGGCATGTCCTTGGCAGAGTGGGAGGGGGAGTTGAAGTGTTTGACCACAGGGCGGTGGGGTTGTTTAGTGCATGTACAGTGAAGGCCAGGTAGGACAGCATGATGGATATCAGTATCCTTACCCTCGCCGAGGAAATGATGCTTGCCCTGGTCCAAGGAGGCAGGGAGAGCTCCTGTGGGGATGTGAAGGCATCCATGTCCTGGCACCTGACAATCCTCATCCCATTGCAGTGGTGACACTAATCAGGCATTGAATACCATGGTTAACCAGTGGCCGTCTCTTTCATCTTACAAGAAAACCGGCCCATCTCCCACAAAGGAGTGTTCCTCGACCTCCTGTGCATCCCTGGTGGAGAGGCAACAGAGGGACTGTTCTCCACACTGCCCCCTTGCTCCCAATAGCAAGGCTGATGACATATCGCTGGCTTCGGTGGGTTTCCCAAACCAGCGGACAGGACAGAGAGGGAAACACTTCTGGCCGGGGCAGTGTGAGGTCCTACTGAGCCTCTGACTGTATGTTCTCAGCCAAGAGGGGCTCCATCCAAGAAGGAGCAGAGATACCAGGCATTCAGGAGGCTCGGACCCTCACTGATGAGAAGGAATAGTTGCCAACCATGCACATCAATTGTTCATCATTGTATCTGACATAAAGAGTTTGTTTACCATACCCTTATATTTACTGTTTAATTAGAAAACATCATTATATTTAAAGCTTTTGGCATGACCAATAGTCAGGACATTTCATAAACCTGCAAGTTTCACTATTCATAGGTTGCCCCTGACTCTGTTGTGCCAGTAAGCACTTCATAGTGCCCCATGGCATCTCTCTTGGCCATTTCTGAGGCACGATATTTGGAGACTTACTTCTCCTGCCCTTTGCGAGTCCTTTTGCAGATTCTCCTCAACATTGTGTTGTCATGATTGGAAATGGTCCTCTGTGAGTGACTTTGAGCCTGATCAATAACCTGCTGCTAAGACCTTCAACATCACCGTCTGCTTTCTTGGTGCCCATTCTGTCAATGCCACAGACTTTGCACTGCTCCAGGTCATCATCCAAGCCATGTACATGCAGCTGTAACTGCCCACCTGTCCTCTCCATTCCTACGGTGCTCCCTCTGCAAGCCTCCTCCTTCTCCCAGCAATCTTCCCATTCTTGTTTCTGTGAACGGGGCCAATGGGATAACAGTGACCTACCCCCTTAGGAGATCTGAGCAGCCATCACTAACCCAGGCCCCTGGCTAGTGAGTGCACATCCCCAACCGTGTGAAAGTCCTTCCTCCTGCACTGAGCCCCTAAGAAGACAAGAAACTGACTGTGACTCCCTCACCGGAACATATGAACTCCCTGTGCAATGCCACTCTGACCAGATGCCTGTCTGTGGCTGAGGCCCAAGACTGGTATGGGAGGCTGCCTTTACTAACCATGCTGCCCCTTCCCCACCACCGCCCCCATGGCTGTCACTGAAGACTACTTCTCTAAAGCTTTAAGACATGCTCCAACCATTGCCAATGCTGTGTGTTTGGCAAGAGCATTGAGGCCATGTGGCATAGGTACCACAGTGAGATGGCACACCAACGTATAAACAGGATGAATGTGTCCTTCCCTGGGGATTGCTATGTAGGGCATGGCTACTTGCCTGGCTGTCAACTATGCCAATGTAAGGTAAGACATGCATGCTGCTAGCATGCAGGTAGGCAGCAGATGAATGTATGCCGAGAGCAAGGAGACGCCCTGGTAAAACCATGTGATCGATTGCTGTCCATGTGCAGTTTCGTAACTGATACAGCTGGTCGCCCATCTGCCTTCCTAGACCAGCCTGCCCTTGCGCAGTGCTAGTCGATTGGAGAATGCTAGGATGGTGGCATGCCTGAAAGTGGAGTGCCAATGTCTGTGGTGGAATTGCTCATGCAGCTGCTGTTGCTGGATTGTACCTTGCTGTCCAGTTTGTCCATGGGAAAGCTGAACCTCCGAGAGTAAGTGAGGAGTTGAACCCACCAAGAGCCTTTAATGGTTTCCATGGTGAGTTTTCCTGGTAGTCAGTTTGATTGGCACATTTGTTATGATCATAACGCCTGGCAGGTTGGACTGTTTAGAAGCCACGATGATTGCCAGATGGGAACTGATTGCGTACTAGTGAGCATCCCACCATGTCACTTGAGAAAAGTGATCAAGATGAGATGAGATGATCTTGACAATGAGAATGTGGTTGTCCTCACTAATTATCTCACCTGATTCGGGCATCCATCCCACCAGAGCTTGGGAAGGTCCTGTTCATGGAACTCACCACCACTGAACCAGACTAACAATTGCGGCATGAGAGTTGGCTAAAGCTCCCACATTAAATTCATTGCTATGGTAACTGCGAAGCTGAAGCAATTTCTCAACAATACTAAAACTTGCCATTTAAACTCACTCAGAAATATTAACTCTACAGTTAGGTTGCAACTTTGTAAGTCCTTGCTGGTTACTGCTTATTCTGCAATTCTGCTTTGCAATAGTTACTGGCAATCATAAGGTATAGGAGCAAAATAGGCCATTCAGCCCTGGAATGTTGGAGGCTGAGGGGTGACCTTATAGAGGTTTATAAAATCATGAGGGGCATGGATAGGATAAATAGACAAAGTCTCTTCCCTGGGGTGGGGGAGCCCAGCACTAGAGGGCATAAGTTTAGGATGAGAGGGGAAAGATATAAAAGGGACCTAAGGGGCTGCTTTTTCACGCAGAGGGTGGTACGTGTAAGGAATGAGCTATCAGAGGATGTGGTGGAGGCTGGTACAATTGCAACATTTAAAAGACATTTGGGTATATGAATAGGAAGGGTTTGGAGGGATATGGGCCGGGTACTGGCAGGTGGGACTAGATTGGGTTGGGATATCTGGTCGGCATGGATGGGTTGGACCGAAGGGTCTGTTTCTGTGCTGTACATCTTTATGACTCTATGACTCTAAGTCTGCTCTGCCATTTGATCATGGCTGATATGTTTCTCAATCTCATTCTGCTGCCTTCTCCCTGCAACCTTGGTCCCCTTATTATTCAAGAATGTATCTATCTCTATCTAAATGCACTCAATGTCTTGGCCTCTACAGCCTTCTGCGGCAATGTGTTCCACAGACTCACCACCCTCTGGCTGAAGAAACCCTCCATCTCAGTTCTAAAGGGTCACCCCTTCACTCTGAAACTGTCCCCCTGGGTCCTAGTCTCTCCTACTAGTGGAAACATCTTCACCATGTCCACTCTATCCAATCATCTTCCCTGTGTGAATTTTGTTTTAAATGCATTCTCAAGCATCAAGACCAACATTTTTGCCCAACTCTCGTTGCCCCTGAGAAGGTAGTGGTGAATCCTTTTGGAACTGCTGTGATCTGTATTCCTACAGTGCTGCTAGGTCAACATCTTGGGGATTTGAATCCATCAACGAAGAAAATAGTGTGACGCCCATAAGTGGGAGTTGCTGCATATACATGATGAGGGATCATTTATTTTTAATGTGTTAGTTGATCTTATCAGCCAATGGAAAATAGGTCTTTGTTCAGGGAAAAGAGACTGTGCCAAACAGTTTATAAGTGTGTTTTCTGCTTTTAGAAAACATGAGCTAAGCAATTAAAAGGGAGCTAAACTGATGCATGAATAGTTCCTTTTTGACTCTTCTTAAAAGCAGCGACTGCTGACGAAGTTACATAGTTCATGTGCAAGCCTTAGTTTGTGAATTTATTAATTAAGGAAACCATAACGGACATGCCTAATACTCCACTCAGCAGGAGTGAGCAGTGAAGAGACCCCATGCTCAATTCTCCAAACATTCCTAGACCACAGCTACTGACATCCATTGTACAGAAACAACTATTGTTCTATCTCAGATCAGGAAATTCATTGCAACTGCTTGCTGACTCAGGTTAATTTACTATTGCAGAGGAGGAACTCAAACAATCATTAAATATGGCCTTCTGCCCTATATGATACTGTGGCTCTACTTCATAGTGCCTTTACCATCGGATCTTCCATCAGTAAAAACTTGGGGTTGTACAGTTCAATCAAATTGGCTCTGATATTCTGCTGAGAGGGGTTCTCCAAATGTACCTTTTGTGAGAGGCCCCCTGCCCCACATCAAAAAGTGGCTGTTTCTCTGTCAGTTGTAGGAAACCCCGCACTCTTCACCACCCATGGATTTAAAACCCGTCTGTAAGGTTTGAACATCAACAGAAGATAAAATGGCCACTTTCGCCTGACTGACCAGATTACTGAGTACAGCCTTTCTCTGGAAGAATAAAACAAAATGCTTCCAGCTTATTTATTGCAGTCTTTTTAGATTTTCTGCCGTGAGTGTAACTCAAGGATTTGTTTCGACCCTCGGAACCCTGTTTCGAATTAAATGCTGATGGAAGGGGATTAAGGTCGTTCTCTTGAAAGGTCATAAGAGAAATGAATTCTGGCAGTCTCATTTCAGTTTACAGGAGATACAAATTCTCCAGCTTTTTTGGAGCTAATAGACTTTAAGTCAATCAAAGTTTCATTTCCCCATAAAACACTATTCCCTCTTGTTTATCCCTACCCTGCATAATGTCAATCTGTCACTCTACCAGACAGGAAAGGCAGCTTCCAATTACTCACAGGGATTAGCTCAAAATAATTTTAGCCCAGATTAGTAAAGCACCATGTGGGAACACAGAATGTTAGCTATGGAAAGACATTCCCACAGCGTCAGAACATTTTCGCAAGCATTGAATTTGCTGACTGATTTGAAAGGGAGCGGGGCAGTTTGAAAGACCCTAGCAGCAACAGTGCTGTGCTGTATGGCAAGAAATGTTTTGCTCTCAGTAAAGAATGCTGCTGTAATTATTAAACAATGCAATTACTGAGATGACTGCAGCACCTTGTGACCATGGGGGCTACATTTTCGGTTCCCACCACTGGTCTGAAAGCCAGAGGGGTAAACTCACTTCAATCGATAGCAGGACCCAGAGCTGTTGGGGGCAGCTGATTGGGTCGGCTGGGCCTACTAGTTAGGTACAGTTTCCTATTGTCATCTTTTGGGCCATTCAGAGGACCAGGCCAGCAACTCAGTAGTGCCACCACTCATAGTGGCCGCTGCTGGGACTGCATCGAGAAGGTGAGAGTGCACCAATAGCCATGTGGGGTATCGTCAATCAGAGAGGGGTTCTGGTGGGTTTGGGGGCAGTCTGCCAGGACCCAGTAATGGCAGGATGTGTTCGAGGGCAGGTGATAACATTGCCATGGAGACAAGTGGCTTGTCCCTGAGCCAAAGGAGCAGGTACCTCAGAGCTTTGCTGAGGATGAAGGGATCACCGGAGTGCTGAGGAGGGAAGAGACAATCAGTCACTGAAGTGGCACGCCACTGACTCCTCCCCTTCACTGTTTTACCAATATTCTCACTTCTGCATTTCTGTGGCATTAGGAGGAGGGGTGGGATGAGATTGATGGTGGTGGTGGTTGCTCACCTGCTCAGGCACCCTGTTCCAAAGGGATGGACACTGGCAGCCGCACCTCTGGCTGTTCCTGCATTTTGGTGGCACTGTTGGGACTTGAGAACTGCCAGCTGTCCTTTGGAGTTGGAGGCAGGGCATCCTCACCCATTGCAGGCAGCAGCCACCACCTCAGGCCATTCGCTATCTAACGGTTGGTTCAGGAGGACCTCTGGCTCCAGGGGATTCCACCCTTAACAATGCCATTGCTCCTGTCCTCATCCATTCACTCACCTGCACCAGCTGAGTGCTAAATGGACATTGCCAGGCTTTCCTAACTCTCGCCCAGTAAGTTCTGCTCAAAGTATGCAAGCAGCTGGTGGTATTGTAAGGGACTCCAAGTCTGACTGACCGGGCAGTCTGACTGGGCACCTATCATCTATTTGGTGTCAAAAGGTTGGCATGAAAATTGAAGCATGGATCTGAACATTCAAAAAGTAAAGGATGTGAAGAGACAGAGGCCCAGGTCAGGTTGAGGGAACAAACAATGGTGAGGGGCTATTCCTTACTGCCAGGGTGCCCCCTACAGTGATGAGAGGGCTGGCAAAATGATGCAAGTAAACAGTCAGCGGTCTGCCTGTTCTCACAGCCATGCCACCTTGAAGAGGTGGCACATACCCAACCTGCCCAGAATCCATTTGAACAACTTCACCCATGTACCAAATGAAGTAAAGTTGATTTCCGCATAAGTGATTATATCTTTGCAATACAGAATTCGGTGGAATAAATAGACCGCCAGAAAGAGAGAGATAAATCACTGTTTTTTTTTTAAAGGGGTCAAATGTCATCCACTGAAAGCTCTATTTCAAGCAGTTCCGAGTTGCTATCGATGATGTTTAATTTACACAGAGACCTCCATTGTAAAATGAAGCATAAAAGAACAGTTGTATTCTCCTTCTTTTTAAAAGCAAGTTGATTAAAATACTTCATGCCCAGAGGGAAAAGAAACAGATTTAAAACAGTTCAACGTTATTTTGTTCAGTGAAGCTGAAAGCTCATGGGTAAATACATCAGGTGCCATCACAATCATGCTCTCACTCACATGTTCAAGTTCCTCCGATGTCTTGATCCCTTTAGCTCTGTAACCTCCAACCCTCTCACCCTCTAACAATGCCTCATTCCTCTCAATGTGGCACCTTGTTTTTCCTGATTTTTCCATCCCATCGTTGGCAGCCATGCCTTCAGCCATCTAGGATCTAATTCCCAGAATTCCCCATGTAAACTTCTCCACTTCTCTCTCCTTCTCTGAAGCTAACGTTTGACCAACATTTTGTTCATCTGTCCTCAGGTAGTTTGGCGTCAAAGTTTGTCAGACAATGTCCATGGGAATGACCTTGTGTGTTTTTTTAAGTTACAGGTGCTACAGAAACACAGCTTGTTGTTGTTAAAATACAAGCAAAGCACCCACATGTACACACACACAGACACACACATGTACACACACACACACGTGTACACACACACGTGCACACATGTGCATACACACACACGCGCACATATATTCATACATACACACACACGCGTGCACACCCACCCACATACACACACACGCGTGTATATACACACATACGCCCACGTACATACACATACCCACATGTGCACACACGCATGTATGCACACACACATCCATTTTTATGTTCTTTGGCACATGGAGTTTTTGCCTCACTTAATCCCTTGACATTAGTGCAAGCAACACAAGGAAAAGGTTGCAGTGGCAATCAAAAATGGAGAGCTTTTTCAACTTTCTTAGAAACGTTTCCCTATGATACACGAAACTCCCAACTTAACTTAAAAATTTACACCATATGGATCTTAAAATCCCATATAGATAGTCCATAAGACAAATAAAGATGCTTGGAATTGCAAGAATAGAACAAACTCTATTAAGTGACAACCAGAGAAGAAAAAATCATAAATCAGGCGATAATGAGGGCATGTAACAAAAGCAGTACATTAATCACAGTCACTTTAATCTTCACATAGATTGGGATAGGCAGATTAAAAAGGAATCTGTGAAGCAGAATTCATTCAGTGCAGTGGGTCAGTTTCTGAGAACAATATGCTGTGCATCTAACCAGGGATCAAGCTATTTCGGATCTGGCAATTTGTAATGATGCAGGGTTAAAAAATAATGTCAGTCAAAGATGCCCTAGGAAAGAGTGACCATAACATATTTGAATTTAGCATTTGGTTTGAGGAGAAACTCGGTTCCAGAACAATCTTGGTAAGCTTAACTAAGGCTAATTACAAAGGACTGAGGGTAGCTGGAGTAGACAGGGGAAAATAGTTCAGCAGCTCACATGGTTGGGGAACACCGAGGCAGCAGGAAGGGGAACAGAGCAGAGGGAACCTGGGCATGAACAGGGGCAGCAGCAGTGAACCTGATAAAAGCCTGAGGAGAGGAGTGGATCAAGCTCAGTTGAAGCAGTGGGAGAGGGTCAGAGTGAATCTGGGGCTAAACAGGAGGAGTGGGAGAGGGTCAGAGTGAATCTGGGGGTGAACAGGAGAAGTGGGAGAGGGGCAGAGTGAATCTGGGGATGAACAGGAGGAGTGGGAGAGGGTCAGAGTGAATCTGGGGATGAACAGGAGAAGTGGGAGAGGGACAATGTGAATCTGGGGGTGAACAGGAGGAGTGGGAGAGGGTCAGAGTGAATCTGGGCTGAACAGGAGGAGTGGGAGAGGGTCAGAGCTCAATGGCAGTAGTAGGAGAGAGAGTGTAAGGCATTTAATTTGCTGGTTTGTAGTTTGTTAAGAAGAGAGAGAGAGAAATCTGATTTGATCAGTAGTGGGTAAAGTTGAAAAATTGGTTCCTATTTTATTGTTTATGGTCTGTTGCTGATAAGTTTCACAATGGCAGGAAAACCTGGCCCCCGGAAAGCTGCTCCTGCAATAAGTGGGAAATCAGGCACACTCCGTGTCTATGCTGATTACATATGCAGGAAATGGGTTCCGCTACTGCTCCTGATTTGGCGAATGGAGCACCAGCAGCTGTGGGTGGACTCACTATGGAGCATCCTTGATGCAGGGGATATTGAGTTAGTCACACCACTAGGAAGGGCTACACAGACAGCAAAGCACTGTGTGACCATCAGGAAGACCGAGTAAGCAGGGGCAGGCAGTACAGGAGTCTCCTGTCACCATCCCCCTCTCAAACAGATACACCATGTTAGGTTCTATTGGCGGGCAATTGCCTCTAAGGTCAAAACAGCAACAACGTAAGTTTGTGGCAATACAGTTGGCTCTGTTGCACAGCAGTGGAGGGAAGAGACAAAGAGAATTTTAGTGATCTGGGGCTCAACTGTGAGGGGAACTGAGAGGCAGTTCTGTGACAGTAACCAAGATTCTCGAATGGTGCCACCCTGGTGCCGCAGGGATGCTGAAGTTGGGGGGGGGGGGGGTTGCGAACAACCAGCTGTTGTGGTACATGTTGGTACCAATGATATGTGTCAAAAAGTAAGGAGGTCCCACAACAGGAGTTTAGAGAGTTAGGCAGTAGCTTAAAGAGGAAGGTTGTAATCTTCAGATTACTTTCGCATAGTGATAGGAAGATAGGTCAGATAAACACGTGGCTAAAGGGAAGGCATAGGAAGGACAACTTTCGGTTTTTGACTCATTGGGACAGGTTCTGGGGTAGGTGGGACCTGTACAAGCTGGACAGATTGCACCTGAACCTGAATGGGTCCAGGGTCATTGCTGGGGAGGTTTTAAGCTGATTCAGCAGGTGGTGGGACACAGAGTAGATGCAAAGTTGGGAGCAAGATCCAATCTGATATAAAAGGCATGCCAGGACAGCACAGTAGGTGGAGAAGATATGGGCAGGGTTAAGCTAATGGGAGGATCAGAAAGCTAAACTGTATCTATTTAACTGGCACAGAGCCATGAACTGAGAGCATTGATCGGCACATGGGAATTTGATATTGTTGCAATGGTTGAAAGAACAACAGGACAAGCATCTCAACATTTCGGGTTTTAGAGGTTTCAGGCAGGATAGGGGTCAGGTCAATGAAAAGCGTGGCACTGTTTTATTGCTACGGGAAACCATCACTACAGTGACGAGGGAGGGGTTTTAAATAGGACCGTTGGGTTGAGAATAGAAATAAAAAAGGATCAATTACTTTGCTGTGATTATATTACAAAGCCTCCGAACAGTCAGAGGAAGCTAGTGAAGCAGATATGTAAGCAAATCACACAAAGGTGTGAGAGAAACACAATTATAGTTGTAGGGACTTCAACTTTGCTCACATTAACAGGGATTGCATTAATGTGAGACGATCAGACAGGGTGGAATTTTTAATGTGCACTTAGAAAAGCTTGATTTGCAGTATGTAGATAGTCGGACTAGAGGTGAGGCAGAGCCAGAGCTAACCCTAGGGAATGAAGCTGGTCACATGGTTGAAATGTCAGTGGGCGAGCATTTTGGAAATAGTGACCATAACTCTGTAAGTTTCAAAGTCCTTTTGAAAGGGATAAGGATAGGGCAGAAATTAAGTATCTAAATTGGGGGCAGGCCAGCTTCAATATCATTAGACAGGGTCTGGCAAGGTAGACTGGAAAAGCGACTTGCAGGTTGGTTTACATTGGGAAGGTGGGAGTATTTTAGAAGTAATATAATGAGAATTCAGGGTTAAAGTGTTCCTCTCAAAGTGAAGGAAAGGGCAGCAAGTCCTGGTGTCAAAGGATATTGAGAGCTTTGTAAAGAAAAATAATGAAACGTATGTCAGCATTAAAAACAGGGAAGGCTTTTCAAAAGTATAGAGTATGGAGCTTTACTCAAAAAACATTAGAAAGGCAAAGAGGGGTTAGGAAATATTGTTGCCTGATAGGATTAAGGAAACTTCCAAAGCTTTTTATTAGTATATTCAGATTAAGAAGATTACCAGGAAAAGGGTGGGATGTACTGGAGACCAAATGGACAATGTGTATGTGGAGCCAGTGGATGTGGGTGAGGTTTTAAAGGGATATTTCTCATCTGTATAGATGAGAAAGGCATTGTAGCTAGGACCTTCGGTTGGGTTGGTGAGATTCGAGAACACATTAAGATTTACATGGAGGCGGTATTAGATGCTTTAATGGACATACAGGTGTACAAATCCTCAGGGCCTGATGAGATACATCAGGGAGGCAAGGCAGGAGATTGCTGGGGTCTTGGCAGAAATATTTAATACTTCACTGGCCACTGATAAAGTGCCAGATGACTGGAGGATTGCTAATGTGGTTCCTTTGTGCAACAAAGGCAGCAGGGTTAAGCCAGTTATTTACAGACCAGTTAGTCAAAAAGTCAAGTGATAGGGAAATTATTGTAAAAAATGTTGAAGGACAAGATTAATCAATACTTGAAAAGGCAGGGGTTGATCAGGGACAGTCAGCATGGATTTGTTAGAGGGATACCCTGGCTGACTAATTTAAATTGAGTTTTTTGGAAATGTGTCTAAATATATTGACGAGGGCAGTGCAGTTGACGTAATTTATATCGAGTTCAGTAAGGCCTTTGACAAGGCCCCACATGGCAGGCTGGTCAAAAAGGTAAAGCCCATGGGATCCAAGACAATTTGACAAACTGAATCCAAAATTGGGTTACCAGATAGGAGGTAACGGTGATAGTAAAGGGTTATTTTTATGATTGGAAGCATGTAACCAGTGGTATTCAAGTTAATAAAGTGTGGCACTGGAAAAAGCACAGCAGATCAGGCAGCATCTGAGGAACAGGTGAGTCAACATTTCAGGCATACCCCTTCTTCAGCACTGGCAGGGGGGATGGAAGCTGAGAAATAAATGGGGGCAGGCGTGGGGCTAAGGGAAATGTAGTTGAGATGGTGATAGGTGGGCGAGGGTAGGAGGTGATTGTGATAGGTTGGTGGGAAGGGTAGAGATGGGAAGGAGGGTGGGCAGATGGGTCAGGTCAAGAGTGTGGAGCTGAGTCAGAGGGCTGGATCTGGAATGGGGTGGGGGGAGGGGAGATTTGGAAACTGGTGAATTCAATGTTGAGGCCGTGTGGTTGGAGGCTCCCCTCAAGGTGGAAGAAGATGAGGTGTTCCTCCTTCAGGGAGATGAAACCACAGACTGAGTGACCGCTTTGCAGAACACTGAGGTTCTGTCGGCAAAAATGATCCTGGCCTCCATGTTGCCTTCCACTTCAACACACCGCCATGTTACCTGGACATCACTGCTCCAGCGAAGCTCAGCACAAGCTAAAAGAACAGCTCCTCATTTCTACTTAGGTACTGAGTCTGGACTCAAGATCAAGTTCAATGATTTTAGAGCCTGACACCTTCTTCCATGTCCTTACCCCAACCCCACACACAGGCCCTGTCAACAGATGGGCTGCTATCACAAACAACTCATTGTCAGCCATTAACGGCCCCCTGTAGCAGCTAGCCATTCTCCCAGGCTCACCTTCACCCATTCCTTTGTCTACCCAATTGTGTTTCCTCTCTCTCTCTAGGCCCCGTCTCTGACGTTCGTTTTCTCTTTCCCCCTCCCCCCACCCATTTTCTCGCATATATGCCAACCTTTTGCTAGCTACAACCCTCAAGAAGGGTCACTGGTTAAGCCTACTTTCTCTCCACAGATACTGCCAGACCTGCTGAGTTTTTCCAGCAACTTCTGACTTTGAGTTGAATAAGCACTGTGTATCAGCCTTCACAGCAGAAGTTGCTAAGAGCAAATTAAAATTATTAAATATTCAAGGACAAGAGGAGGATAGGAAATAAACAAAATAATTATTGCTTTGAGAAAAAAATGCTCGGGCAACTTATCAAACTAGAGACTGTTAAATCCCCTGGATCTGATGGAATACATCCTCGGATATTAAAGAAAACAGCTAGAGGAATAATGGATGCACTGGTAGTTTTCAGCCAAGAATTCTTAGATTCTAGAAAAGTCCCAGCAGACTGGAAAACCATGAATATAATGCTTTTACTTCAAAAGGAAAGGAAATGGCACAGGGGCTCAGTGACTAGCGCCGCTGCCTCACAGCACGAGGGTCCCAGGTTTGATTCCAGCCTCAAGCGACTGTTTTGTGGAGTTTGCACATTCTCCCCATGTCTGTGTGGGTTTTCTCCAGGTGCTCCGGTTTCTTCCCACAGTCCAAAGATGTGCAGGTCAGGTGAATTGGCCATGCTAAATTGCTCATAGTGTTAGGTGCATTAGTCAGAGGGAAATGGGTCTGGGTGGGTTACTCTTCGGAGGGTCGGTGTGGACTGGTTGGGCCAAAGGTCCTGTTTTCATGCGATAGGGAATCTAATCTAATCATTACTGAGACAAAAATGAAACAGGTAACTGCAGACCAGTTAGCTCATCTGTTATTTGGGAATTATGAACACTGCAATACAGAGCATTTAGAAATACATGATATGATAAAGTAGATTGAGCATAGCTTCATAGTCATGGCTAACAAACTATATTATAATTCTTTGAGGAAATACCAGGCAGGATAGGCAGAATGCATTTGATAAGGTATCAAACACTTGAACTCTTAATAAGAGTCCACAGTGTTGTAAGTACATAAGCACTGTTAGAGGATTGGCTAACTAATGGAAAACAAAGAATTGGAATAAGGTAATGGTGGGGGCCGGTGGGTGTTGCATTTACAGGATAGCAATCTATAATTAGTGCAGTGCCAGAAGCATCAGTTCCAGGGCTACAATTATTTAGAATGCATGTTAATGACTCGGATGAGGCAAATGAATGTTCTATAACCAAGTTTGCAGTGCCACAAAAATAGATGGGAAGACAAGTAGTGAGGATGGCACAAAGAGTCTGTAAAAGGATGCAGACACGTTAAAGAAGTGGGCAAAAACTTGGCAGGTGGGATACAATATGGGAAAATGCAAGGTTAGTTAGTTGACAGGAAGAATACAGAAGGTGAATATTATTTCAATGGGGAAAGATTACAGTAAGTGATGGAACAGAGGGATTTGGGAGCCCTCATTGGTGAATCACAATAGTTCTGTAGCCCCCTATCTAAGGAAAGATAAACTGGTATTGTAGGCAGTCCACAGAAGATCCACTTGGCTGACACCAGGTATGGGAAGACTGTCTTTATGAGGAGAGGTTGAGTAGGCTTGGCCTGTTCTTACTGGAATTTGGAAGGACAAGAGGTGACCTTATTGAAACTTATCAGATTCTTAGAAGACTTGACAGGGTAGATACAAAAAAGTGTTGTTTCCCCTTGTGGGAGAGTCTAGGACAAGACGGCATACTCGAAGAATAAGAGGTTGCACATTTAAGACAGAATGGAGGAGAAATTTCTTCTCTCTGGAGATAGTCAATCTGTGGAATTCTTTCCTGCAGAGGGCTGTAGATGCTGGATCATTAAGTATATTCACGACTAAAATAGACAGAGTTTTAACCAGTAAAAAAAATCATGGATTATAGGGAAAAGACAAGAAGGCGGAGTTGGGGATTATCAGATCAGCCGATAATCTCATTGAATCTGGATGGGCTGAATTGCTGATTTCTGCTCCTGTGCCATACGGTCTTATGTTTGATGAGCTTTTTGATCAAGGCCGAAAGAGCTGCAGTGCTATTTCCTTGACATCAAAATGGAGGGCAACAGAAAGAGGGTTTAGAATAAGGGTTAGTTATATTGTAATTTCAAGAATAGCTACCAGGAATGTGAAAAAGGAGACTCTCATAGTCATGGAACTGGAACCTAGCTCTGTAAGGCTGCAGTTCCGTGTCCTTTTTTACTTTGACTTGGAAGCAGTTCATTAAAAGGTCGGTGAAAGTTCACCGAGGTAAAGGTAGTCTTTACAGTTTTACAGAGGGATCAATCCAGGCCCGGTCGGATGGTAATGTCAGAGTGGTTGCACATGGGCTACAGTAAATGGGTGAGTATGGTGCGTAACAACAGGACCTGGCATGCAATGAAATCAGATCTCCTGGCAGGAATAACTCTGAAGAAGACAGCTCATTTTCACTTGTTATAAAATTATTGGAGATGGGAAGAAAAGTCAACTCATTGTCCAATTGATGCTTGAAAGTAGTACAACATGAGGACAAATGTGTCAGGCAATTACTGAATCACAGAATCTCTACAGTGCAGAAAAACACTGCTCTGAGTCTATAACAACTGACCGAAAAGGAGCCAACCATATCCCCACCAATCCTGCAACAATTTAGCAAGGCCAATACAATTAACCTGCACATCTTTGAATTGCAGAAGGCAACTGGAGCACCCAGCAGAAACCCACATGGACATGAGGAGAATGTGCCACACAGTGACCGAACGCGTGGATCCCTAGCACTGTAAGACAGTGGTGCTAACCACTGAGCCACTGCTGTTGTTTGGTGGTGAGGTTATCTGATTAAACCTCCAGAAATATGGCCAAGCAGAATTGACAACTCAACTGGAATGCACGTAGCTGACATTTTAGCAGGATTATAATAATCCATTTTATCATTTTAGCTTAGAATTTGTTTGAAGGTAAGGTTAAGGCATTCGATTCGAGTGACATAAAGGGAAGGAACGGTTTCCTTATCACCTGAAGGTGGTGAAGAATGCTGTAACATTGGAAAACCTATCATCATGATTTATGGGTGTGGCTAATTTCAGTTCAATCATGTCCGATGAGGTTCCTTTGAATTTTCAGATCAACAACACAATGGCTTTGTGAAGTCTAATGACTGGCACTGTGTCAGATACCATGTATAATGTATGCCCTTGCAGGGCTTTAATGAGAGTCAGTGACTTTGAAGAAGCAGTGAAATGATCTTTTCTTTCTTAATTGCATCCCTGTCTCCAACTCGAAATGAAACCATTACGGTAGCCAAGCTGTCTAAATTACACACGCAATTAGAATCATTTGCAATGAAGACCATGCTTGCTGAATAAAACCACTGCTAATGCTGGGGACTGAGTGATTCCAGTTCCTCAGACAGTTATTATTACGATTATTATTACTGTTATTAAATTCCTGTCCATCAGCTCAGCAGCCAGGATGTTGTGGAATCAATTTATTCCATCGCTCTTGCCTCTCACTTCTGAATCAACCTGACTGCTTCATTCAGCTTTTTCTCCCAATCCATGACAACTCCCTCTTGGTCATCCATAGCTTCTTGCTCCATGTACCATTGCATGCAGCCTTCTGTTAAAAATAGAAATCCCGTTAATCAGACAGCTCCAAAACCAGGTGAAAGAAGTTCAGTTCAGCCGTGAATATGAAAGGTGCAATCCAAAGAAATTCTGGTGTGAAATTTTGCTCCCAGTTCAGGAATACAGGGACAATTTCTGATTAAAGACTGAAAGAACTGCTAATGCTGTAAATAAGAAACAAAAACAGAAGTTGCTGGAAAAGCTCTGCAGGTCTGGCAAGCACCTGTGCAGAGAAATCAGAGTTAATGTTTCAGGCCCAATTACAGACTGAGTACTCCTCATATTCCATGCTGAGATAAGATAAAATAAAGCTCAATAGAATTCATTATATTTTACAAAAGAAAAACCTCCCAATTAATCTGTTCACGATATTTAATTTCCTTTAAGCCTTACAAAAACAGGCACCTTCAAACCTATGAAACATTTTTGAAGTAAAGGCTAGTCTTTTCAAAGATGGTTAGGGCCTGTTGCTAGGAGCTAATGGGGCTTTCATAGACAGCTAGACCTTGGGTTGTATTTTACCACTGGCAACCAATTAAATAGACTGGGAGAAATGTACAGGAGTCATCATCCCTGGACTGGGAGGATGTGTAGTAGTCAGTACCACTATGAAGCAGATTATCAGGAGTGTACAATGAATCAGCATCACAATGAAGTGAAGAGTGTGCAGCAGTTAGTATTTTTGTGGTTTGTTGGGGAAGAGAGACCATAAAATAACACAATTTTCTGTTAAGATGGCAAGTGAAGATGTTGAATCTGAAACAAGGGTCATGAAGGGGAATTACAAATCTATGGAGTGCAAACTGGCAATGATGAATTGGGGAACTTTACTCAAATAGTTGGCAATGTATACAAAATGGCTAATATTTAGGGAACATATATATGAATTACAATAATTAGTAATTCTCATCTGATGCAAAAACAGAACAGGAAATGTGGCTCAACAATGGCTTATAAAGGAAGTTAAAAACAGTATTAGATCTAAAGAGGAGATATATAAAATTGTCAGAAAACTCAACATGCTTGAAGCCTTGGAGTCATTTAGAATTTAGCAGCATATGACAAATAGATTAATCAAGAAGGGGGAGAAATAAAATGTGAGAATAAACTTGCAAGGAACATAAAAACTGACTGTAAAAGTTTCTATAAACACGAGAACAGAAAATGATTTAGTGAAGACAAATGTAGGTCTCTTATAATCAGAAATGAGGGAAACTATAATGGGGAAATAAGAAATGGCAGAAGAATTGAATACATTTTTGGTTGCATCTTTACAAAAAAGGATTCGAAAAAATTTCATAAGTATTAGGGAGCCAAATTTAATGACGGGGAAGAATTGAAGAAAATCAGCATCAGTAAGAAAGTAGTGCTGAAGAAATCAATGGCATTAAAGACTAACAAATCCCCAGGACCTGATAACATGCAGGTTATCACTTTCCAAATTCTATCGACTCTGGCATAGTTCCAACAGATTGGAGGGTGGCCAATGTAATGCCATCATTTAAGAAAAGGAGGGGGATAGATAAAAAAAACAGAAACCAATGTCAGTAGAGGGAAAATGTGAGAGTCCATAAGGGAAAAAAAATGATAACAGAAGACTTGGAAAACATTAATGGGATTGGACAAATGCAACATGGGTACTTGAAAGAAAAATCATACTAGTGATACTTTGAAATTTTGTGAGGATGTCACCCGCAGAATAGATAAGGGAGAACCAGTGGATGTGGTGTGTTTGGATTTCAAGAAGGTAAATGAGGTTGCACACCTATTAAATATAATGCCCACCTTGTGTGATAGCCAACCCAATCATAAGCACAGCAGCTCAGTAACTCTACATCTAGCAGATGTTACTGTTGGGGCTGTACCTTGAGGATGCCAGTACAATAGCTATGCATTTTTTAAAAATCAAGGAAGTGAAATTTGGGGGAGTTAGGCAGTTAGGCAGGTCCTGGTGAGGGAGGAGGTTCGGGCGTCCCTGAGGACAGGCTGCGTTGCTGTGGAGACAGTCTTTGGCCACCAGGGAGGGTCTTACCTGGGTCAAAGAGTAGGCAAAAAGAAAGGGCCCTCCTCGTGTCCTATGGGATGCTGGGTTGACTTGGCAGCTTCCTCAGGCAGTGAAGACACCCTTTCCCCACTTCTGTTAAATTCCAAGAGAAGTTGGATGAGACCCTTAACTGGGTTCCAGGAGGAAGGAGAGTCTGCCATCAGTTGCAAAATGGTGTGTCGACAGGAAGTTGTCAGACATAGTAGCTGAATGCTTCCTGGGCCATATTGCTGACTTTCCCACCACAATCTGTCTCCACATTTCCCACAGAATTCTGGCCATAGTCTCCGTTCCACTAACAGCAAAGTGATAATGATCAGATAATCTGCTTTTAGGAGCATTTATTCAGGGATAAATATTGGCCATTCCACCAAGGAATGTTCCCTTGCTCTTTCTCAAGTAGTGACGTGGGATCTTAGGCCTTAAGCTGCAAAAGCAAATGATGCCTCAGCTTTAATGTGTCATTTCACAGACATCAGCTCTCACTAACGTAGCAATCATATTGTCTTTGTTTCGCAACTACATCTGGTGATATTAATTCTGACAGTCTATGTTAGATATTATTTGAAGAGACTGACAAAATAAAATAAATTACAATGAAGAAAATTTAATTAAAGATGACAAGATTGGCTATTTTACCTCCAAGCAATCCTATTCAATATTGAAAGTAGGGCACATCTTAGAGTGCTGCATGGTATGACTGTCTCATCCAATGTAGAAACGGTCAGTTCCCGTCTACTCCACAGTGAAAGTCAGGACTGCAGATGCTGGAGATCAGAGTCTAGATTAGAGTGGTGCTGGAAAAGCACAGCAGGTCAGGCAGCATCCGGGGAGCATGAAAATCGACGTTTGAAGGACTTTTGCCCGAAATGTCGATTAGTACCACTCTAATCTAGACCCCAGCCTACACCACGCCATACCACCCCCACCACCTGCAAACCTCTACATCCAGCTGACCAAAATGCCACTAAAATGTTGGACAATCCCTTGGAACTGGATTTAATGGACGAGGGCAAGAGAATAGTCTCAAAGGACAAAACAGATAAGATCACAGGATGAAGCAGTCTTCATCATAGAATCCCTACAGTGTGGAAACAGACCATTTGGCCTGACAGGTCCACACTGACCCTCCTAAGAGCAACCCACTCAGATTCATTCCCCTACCCTATTACTCTGTATTTGCCCCTGACTAATGCACCTAACTCTGCATATCCCTGAACACTATGGGCAATTTAGCACAGCTAATTCACATAACCTGCACATCTTTGAATAGTGGGAAGAAAGTAGGAAGAATAATGGGAATAGTCATTCCTGCAGAAAGGCTTATGCCCGAAACGTCGATTCTCCTGCTCCTTTGATGCTGCCTGACCTGCTGCGCTTTTCCAGCAATACATCTTTAAGATAGTGGGAAGAAACCAGCACACCCAGATACAACCCACATAAACACCGGGAGAATGTGCAAACTCCACACAGACAGTTGCCCAAGGCTAGAATTGAAGCCGGGTCCCTGGCGCTGTGCGGCAGCAGTGCTAACCACTGGGCCCTTGTGCCATATAGATTATGGGCAGTCCAGTGAGCTGAGGAGATGTTATCTTTTTTGACAGACAAACCTCACCAAGAAAGTGAAGCTAGATGGACTTGCATCAGTCAAAGAAGATCTCTCATGGTTCCAATTAACACGATCTCCAAAGCACACAGCCAAATCAATAGCAAGCAGTATTTCCAAAACATTATTCCTCATGCTAAATGCAGTGAGTGTAGGGGAGCTATATAAAACAATTCATTTTTATTCATCAGTCCTCTGCCACAAGGCAGCTATTGTCTGTAGCACCCTAACCTCCACCGTCGTTTGCCCAAGAAGGCAAGTTATGAATCCACTCCAGGCCCAAATGGGGGCTGAATATCACTCTCACACAAAAAAAAACAAAGAACTACAGGTGCTGAAAATCAAAACCTGCTGGAAGAAATCAGCAGATCTGGCAGCATCGGTAGTGAGAAAGCAGAGTTAATGTTTTAGGGGCCAGTGAATTTTCTTCAGAGCCTCCCTCTGTTCATGGGATGCACGTTGCTATGGAAACATGCACCTTTTCCATGCCTATAGTAATCTGATTCAGAGATTCAGAGATCGAACAAGATTTCTTCTCTATGCAGGATCTCCGACTGACATTGTACACCAGGTACATTGATGACATTTTTTTCCTCTGGACCCATGGCGAGGAGTCACTGATAAAACTACACAGTGACATCAACAATTTTCATCCCACCATCAAACTCACCATGGACTACTCTCATTCTTGGACACGTGTGTCTCCATCAAGGAGGGAGACCTCAGCACCACACTCTACTGCAAACCCACAGACAACCTCACAATGCTACAGTAGGGAGGCTGTGAAGAAGGTAACACTGACAGGGAATACTTGCGGACACAGAGATGGGTTCAAGTGCGTATACTTCAACGCAAGGCAGAGGATGTAGTAACCTATTTAAGAAAGATATGGAGGAATTTCTTTCTCTTCGAGCCGACTGAATATTTGAAATTATTTACTGCAGGCCGCTCTAGAAATTGGCAGCTCAGTGTATCCAATACTACACTGAGATTAGGGAGGGTGGTAAAAAAGGAGGGGGTATGGCGTTGCTAATTAGAAATGGTATAATGGCTGCAGAAAGGCAGTTCGAGGGGGATCTGCCTTTGGAGGTAGTATGGGCTGAAGTCAGAAATAGGAAAGGAACAGTCACCTTGTTGGGTGTTTACTATAGGCCCGCCAATAGCAGCAGAGATGTGGAGAAACAGATTGGGAAACAGAATTTGGAAATGTACAGAAGCCACAGGGTATTAGTCATGGGCGATTTCAACTTCCCAAATATTGATTAGAAGCTCTTTAGAACAAGTAGATTGGATAGGGCGGTGTTTGTGCAGTGTGTCCAGGAAGCTTTTCTAACTCAGTATGTACATTGTCCGACCAGAGGGGAGGCCATATTGGATTTGGTACTCGGTAATGAACCGGGACAAGTGATGGCTTGTTAGTGGGCGGGCATTTTGGTAATGGTGACCACAATTCTGTGACTTTCACCTTGGTTATGGAGAGAGATAGGTGCGCACAACAAGGTAGATTTTATAATTGGGGGAAGGGAAATTACGATGCTGTAAGGCAGGATTAGAGGAGCATACGTAGGGAGCATAGGCTGTCAGGGAAGGATGTCGTGGAAATGTGGAACTTTTTCAAGGAACAGATACGACGTGTCCTTGATATGTATGTACCGGTCAGGCAGGAAAGAAATGGTCGTGTGAAGGAGCCTTGGTTGACGAGAGAGGTTGAATGTCTGGTAAAGAGGAAGAAGGAGGCTAACATAAGGTTGAGGAAACAGGATTCAGACAGAGCAGTGGAGGGATACAGGATAGCCAGAAAGGACCTGAAGAAAGGGATTAGGAGAGCCAAGAGAGGG
>NC_057738.1:13925167-13939707 GCF_004010195.1 Chiloscyllium plagiosum | reverse complement strand
GTCCAACAGGTTTAATTGGAAGCACACTAGCTTTCGGGGCGACGCTCCTTCATCAGGTGATTGTGGGGGGCTCGATCGTAACACAGAATTTATAGCAAACGTTTGCAGTGTGATGTAACTGAAATTATACATTGAAGAATTGATTGTCTGTTAAGCCTTTCATCTTTTAGAATACAGTGATAGTTTCACTTCTTTCATGTGTAAATCACAAAACCCTTTTTTAAGAAGTTGCATTCTCGGGTTAGCTGTTAACAATGGTGATAGCTAGATAATATGTTGAACTATCTTATACGTATTGTCTAGCTATCACCATTGTTAACAGCTAACCCGAGAATGCAACTTTTAAAAAAAAGGGTTTTGTGATTTACACATGAAAGAAGTGAAACTATCACTGAATTCTAACAGATGAAAGGCTTAACAGACAATCAATTCTTCAATGTATAATTTCAGTTACATCACACTGCAAATTTTTGCTATAAATTCTGTGTTACGATCGAGCCCTCCACAATCACCTGATGAAGGAGCCTCGCCCCGAAAGCTAGTGTGCTTCCAATTAAACCTGTTGGACTATAACCTGGTGTTGTGTGATTTTTAACTTTATAGTAATCTGGATAGTGATAGTAGAGACTCCATTTCTCTATCACATGGTTGACCAGGAATCTGTCCCACACTTACCATCTGCAATGGCATAGAAACCCTACAGTGTGGAAGCAGGCCGTTCAGCCCATCGTATCCACACCGACCCTCTGAAGTACACCTCACCCAAGCCCACCCCATTCCCTGGAATCCCTGCATTGTCCAAGGCTAATCCACCTCACCTGCACACTATGGGCAATTTAGCATGGTCTATCCACCTAACCTGCACATCTTTGGACTGTGGGAAGAAACTGGAGCATCCAGAGAAAACCCACACAGACCACAGGGTAAATGTGCAAACTCCACAGAGACAGTTGCCCAAGGGTGGAATCAAATCTGGCGTCCCTGGCGCTGTGAAATATCAGTGCCAACCACTAAACCACCCTGCCAACCTGGCTTGGGAAGAATTCCAGTCTGGTGTTTGGATTAGACCACAACCCTCCACAATACAAATTGTGTTCATCAGACCAATCCCAGTCACATGGAGCAGTGTTATCTCCAAGCTTCATTTATGGTATAATTGTCAAACAGTTTCATTCAGGCCAGAAGTTGTGCCATCTTGCAGTCAACAACGAACGATGTAAGAGCTGCCATGTTTCCATCATAACCTTGTCCACTCTCCCCTATTAATTTAAAAAAATCACTTAATGCAGCATTGTGTGTTCAGTCCTATCTGTAAAAGCATTTGGGATGGTGTTCAGATGTTTTTTCGATGCACAGTAATCACGTTAATTGCAAAAGGCGATGTGTTAAATGATCTGTCAAAGTGGAGAGGAGATGCAGAACAGAGCAGCTAAATTGCCCAAGATTGCTGGTAACCCTCTTCAGCTCAGAAACATCTTGAACATGTTTTCAATTTTTAGTCTACATTCTTAGCAGAAACATGGGAGAAATCTATCGAAATTCATCAAGCCAGAGTCTGCGTACCTGTTTTAACAAATCTAGAGCTAAATATTCTCGTTTATGTTTGAAGCTCACTTTCTCATCTTACAAAGTGGAACAGTTACCCCTTTGCTTATGTGATGAAAGCTTTACACAAGTAACAATTAAACAGGGACCGGCAGACGCATGCACTTCGTCAAGCCCTTGCAGAGCAAAGCACAGTAGAGCAGAAAGGTGGATGTTTTGGTGGCTCAGTGACCAGTACTTCTGCCTCACAGTGCCAGGGACCAAAGTTTGATTCCACCCTCAGACAACTGTCTGTGTGGAGTTTGCACATTCTCCCCGTGTCTGCGAGGATTTCCTCCAGGTACTCTGGTTTTCTCCTGTAGTCCAATGATAGGTAGATTGGCTGTACTGAAATTGTTGAGGAGAAAGTGAGGTCTGCAGATGCTGGAGATCAGAGCTGAAAATGTGTTGCTGGAAAAGCGCAGCAGGTCAGGCAGCATCCAGGGAACAGGAGAATCGACGTTTCGGGCGTAAGCCCTTCTTCAGGAATGAAGAAGGGCTTATGCCCGAAACGTCGATTCTCCTGTTCCCTGGATGCTGCCTGACCTGCTGCGCTTTTCCAGCAACACATTTTCAGCTCTGTACTGAAATTGTTGCTAATGTTCAGGGCTGTGTCAGCTAGGTGGCTAGCCATGGGAAATGTACAGTTACAGGCTGAGGTGGGCTGCTGAGTTTGGGTGGGATGCTTGTTGGAGTGAATTTGATGGGCTGAATGGCCGCTTTTCACACTCTTGAGGTTCTATCATGATATTCCAGTCAATTTTCAATGCGCTACAACAATATACACGGGGTGGCTCCAATATCTACAGAGAGCTTCGCAACAAAGCTGAGCTCGGCAATGCAAGACAGAGGTTGGCAGCCTCCAAGACAATGCGAAGTGACGGAGCACTAAGAAAACAAACAAAGAGCTGTACATACTGACCTCTCGGAAGCAAGCAAGTTATGCGTCCTTGAACTCTGAAGTACTGAAAGGCTGAAGTGATGTGTGACACAGTCTGAGAGCAGGCAGGATGATGTGGTGAGGTTGATGGTTTGTTAATGCTGACCTGTGTATTCGAGGTGTTGATAAGAAGGGTAACTGTGGAATAGTGCAGGCACATTGCATTGAAGACACCATTGGATGATGCCAGGACGAGCAGTTGGCAGGTTGCAGCCACCGGGAACCCATACTGATTTGGATGTTGGGAACTTGCACCACCTAGCTTCGTTGGAGGTGAATTGGAATTAGTGTTGAAATAAGCCATATCGGGCAATTAATGACATGCAATTCCACTGAAATAAGATAGTCGCCATGCTGTCATGAGGTTCTGAAGTCACTATTTAATTGCAAAAACATTCTCATGTGCAGGTTTTGTTTTTTCCATTCTCACCATACTTTCCTCACTTTCTTGCTATTGCCTTTCACTAGAAGGATAGGTTCTACCCTTTTGGGCTGAACCTTATGCTTTCTTTGGTGAGATCCAGTTTTGTCAAGTTTCATGGAGGGTCTTTCTCCATGAGGCCCTGTTTCATACTAACTACCACCCCACCCCACGGCACTCCTCTCACCAGAATGTAGCCTCACATGACCAACCGCCATTTCCAGTGGTAGTCCTGAAAATCGGCATCCCTGGTGCCCATGCCTACTTTAATGAGTTCTGTCATTCAAAGCAGCCCTGCTTGTTGAAGGACTGTCTTTCTGGAGGTGCCTGAGAAGGGGGAGGTAGCACCATAGTTCTTCAACTGGGACATGTAGCTCCGGGTGGATGGAGTGGGCCGGAGGAAAGGCACCCTTTACCCAGAGGACCAGCAGAGGAGGCCCACCACCAGACCCTGTCAGCCTGGACTGAGGCCACCACCCAGGTCAATGTAATATCCACTGTCCAGAGAAATGGACAGCAGTTCACCAGCTCCCTGTCTGCTACCTCATACACCTTCAATCTCTGCTACTGCACACCCCTCCCACAAAGGCCTACGTTCTACCACTATCATTACTGCCTGCAACATCCTATCCCCAACTGCTCTCATTCCACTCCAACTGCCCATTCCATTCTCCCTGCTTGCCCTCCTGCGCTGCCCACTCACCCTCCCAGGCGACCTCACCACCTTTCAACCACCTGCAACAGCTTAACAGCCATCTCACCCAATTTCATCTCAGCCTCTGTCTCCTTTTCTCTCATTCCATAACCAAACAGCCCGTAACAGAGCAGATAGATCCAGGATGGGTGCGTTGCTGCCCAACCCCCAGATCCTCACAGGAGGAGACCATGAGTGCTACTGCAGGGATGCTAAGACATCTAGGTACCTATTGACTGAATAAGTTTCATTATTTGTTCCACTGCAATCTGTCCATTAACCCTACTGTCACTGCACACCATTTCTAACCTCTGGCCACGATGCTTTCTCTCCCTTGTGCCTTGCAGGTACCAGCAGGATGTCCACATTCCCTGTGGAGAAATGGGCTGCTCCACCTGAAGGCATCTCCTCCACCTCAGATTGACAAGGCTGCCTCCTGCAACCCCCACCCCCACCAGCCCAGTTACTGACACCTCGGAGGGAATATCATGTTGAGAACATTTGGCACCATAATCTGGTGAGCACTCTATTGCGACAGCTCTGTAGTTAGCCGAGGTACAATCACTGGAGGTTGCTGGTACTCGGAGGCAATTTGCTCAACACCAAGTGGGAGAGGACTCAGTGGCGAGAGCAATGACAGATTTTACCCAAGTGCACCAAGGGGAACAGGAGCAGCAAGCATGTTTGTGGGAGACAATGGGCCTTATAGCCCAGAGGCTGCAGAAAGGCAGCTATGCCATGGGAGCCCTGTTGCCTCAAACATGTGACTTTCGGGCTACTTCCATCCAGGTTTTGCACCCTCAGAGTGGACACACACACACACACTTCATCAGCCTAGCTATTGTGCTCAGGACCAAAGTTATGATGGAAGGGGCAGAGGGAATCTGGCACTCATACCAGCTGCCCCTTCCTCAAAAGGAGACAGGGTTTTGCCAGGAGTCACCCAACTGGGGCAGGAACCACACACAGACCACTCAGGACACTCCAGTGTTTGGGACCTCCACCTCAAACCTGCCAATCTCCCTCTGACCCTCACAAGCCCAAGTCAAGAAGGACCATCTTGTCTCTAAGTGGCTATCTTTCAGACTGATACAGATTCTGTGGACTGGAAGGTAACAAATGTAACCTTACTATTTCAGAAGGGAGAATGGAGGAGAACGATGACCTCTTAGTTTGACCTGACCAGTCGAGAAAATGTTAGAATTAAAGGATGCCATAACTGGACATTTTCAAAAGAGTGGACATAGATTTATGGAAGGGAAGTCATGTTTTACAAACTCGTTGGAGTTTTTGGCGATATTATTTGTGGCATTGATAAATGAGAACCTGTGGATGTGGTGTATTTTCAGTGAGCTTTGGATAAGATACTATCCACGAGGTTAATAAATAAAACCAGAGCAAACGGGATTGGAGGAAATATAACAGTGTGGATTGAGAAGTGGTAAACCAACAGAAAGCAGAGAATAGGACCAAATGGATCATTCTCAGGATGACATGCTGTTACCAGTGGGTGGGTTCCACAAGGATACCGGTTAGGTCTAAGCTGTTGGCAATCTACATAAGTTACTTTGTCATGGAGACCAGTTGTGACAATTCAAAGTTTCTGATGACACCAAACTGAGTGAGAATGTATGTTATGAGGTGAATGTAAGGAGACTCCATCAAGACTTGGACAGGATAAGTGAATGGCCTGGAGGATAGCTGATGGAATATGATGTGAATAAAAATGAAACAGAAAGCATTTCTTAAATGATAAGACATTGGAAAATGTGTGTGTATGAATAACTAAAAGCAAAAAATTCAGTTTGGCAAGTGGTAGATACTCTTAATCAACCTGTCTAGCAATGTTACAATACTTTTCCAAATCAGGTGGGACTTGAACTTTGACCTTCTGGCCTAGAGGTAGGGATACCTGCCGCTGAAGCACAAAATCCTTGGAAAGTAAGTGGCACTTTAACTTCCATGGAAAGGGGACTTGAATACAGATGTAAAAGTGATCTTACCTGGAATATTGTGAAAAGTACTGGTTCCCTTCTCTAAGGAAGGACATAGCTGTCACTGAGAAAGTGCAATGGAGGTTCACCAAACTTAATCCCTGGGATGGGGGAATTGTCTAACGACACGCGGTTGAGGAGACTAGGTTTGTACTTGCCAGAGTTTCAAAAAAATGAGGGATGACTTCATTTAAATTATTGGAACTATAAAATACTTACAGACTGTTATAAGGTCAATGTAGATATAATATTTTTTCCTAGCTGGTGAGTCTAGAACCAACTCAGTCTAAGGACAGGCACACCAAAATAACTCATTGATTGTAATGGACTTTCAGACATCCTGAGATATGGAAGGCTATGTATAAGTTCAAGTTCTTTCTTTCAATGAATAAAATATTGCTCCCATGAGTTTATGACCTATGGGCCAATCCTGCCTCCCTTCAAATAAATGCAGGAAGTGCTGCAGAAATTCAGCAGTATCAGTGCAAAGACGCTCTGTAGAAGAGTCGTATAGGACTTGAAACTTTAACTCTATTTGTCTCCCTGTTTTGTTTTTATTCACTTGTAATAACCTTGTTTTGGCATTTCTGAAATGGTCTTTGACTCACTCTAAGTATGAGTAAGTCTGCACTGCCAGCTGTGGGACACAATATTTTGGATGAATTACAGCCTAAGGTTACTTGGAAAGCATATCTCTCAGATGTGATTGTCAATTATCTCGCTAATGCATTGCTCAGTGAGACTGACCTTTATGGCTCAGCTGAGTTCACAGGAAGTCAAGATTTAGTTTTGACTAGGGGTTGGAACCCAAAATGTCATCATGCCTATTCTCTCCACGGATTCTGCTTGACCCACTGAGCATTTCCAACATCTGATTTTGTATCCAATTTCCAGCATCAAAGTTTTTGTTTTTAGTCTGAGTCTAACTCTGTAATCACCTCCAAAAAGGAGAAAGTTCCATGAAAGACAGCCTCACCTAGAATACACTGAGGAGGGCTCAAATTTATAAGAGTGGCAGGCTAATTCAATTATCTGAATACACAATCTATACACAAACACAAGATACACAATCTATCTTTCCTAATGCTATAACCAACACTATGCAACTACATACAGAAATAAATGATTGACCGAACAAATAAAAGAACTTCAATTTCTATGAAGCCTTTTGCAACAGATAGTGGGATTAGTCTCAGATTTACTGTCACGTATCTCTAAAAATACAGTGAAACATGTGTTTCGTATGTTAAACACAAAGTGTCAACTCGCTCTGGCGCCATCTTGAAACACTGACTATAATGGAAGATTTTACTGTATTATTGCGCATCTTTCTCTCTTCTTGTTGTTCCTCCTCTGCTGCACCTCCAGGTGCTGCTTGACATTAGCTGGGCTCTCTGTAGTGGGGTCTGGGGTCTCGGTTACTTGTCTCGGCTGCCACCACTCCCACAATGTCTGTGTCTGAGCTGGAGCCAAGGGCCTGGTCTCATACCTCCTGTTCACCCTGCAGCACTCCTCCAGAAGCTGCTGCCAGTCATCGGTTGCTGGGGTCCTGACTCCAGGGTCCTCCACTGCCTCTGCAATCATGGTAGGTCAGGTAGATAAGCACCCACCTGATGGGATAAGGGCGTCTTCTTGCTGCATGACTCCTTAACATGGTTCAGGGCATCCCAAAGTGTTTTGCAGCTAATTCATTCAGACAGGTAGTCATTTTTGAAATGTAGGAAACATAGCAGTCATTCTTCAAGTAGCAAGATGCAAATATCCATGTGACTGTGACCAGGAAATCTGTTTTTTTAAGGGAAATTGGTTGAAGCATAAATATTGACTAGAACACCAGGGTGAGAGCATTTGTCTTCTTTGAAATACTGCCACACGATTCTTAATGTCCACATAAAAGAACAGGCCTTAGTTTATGTTCTCATTTTAAAAATGGCACTTCTGACAATGCAGCACTTCACCGTGGATGCACTTGAGTATCAGGATGGGTTATATACTCACGTTTTCAGAGGCACTCAAATCTGCATGGTATAGAGGTCTAAAGTACAGTTGATTTTTAAGTCCTTATGAATTCTGATTGGAATTATAGCCCTGGTCACTTATCCATTCTAGATAAAACACCTAAGTGTTAATTTGGTGAAACCAGGTGCTAAGTGACTGAGCTCTGCTCCTGCTTGGTGTCTTGTGTTACTAGTCACTCTTTGCATGAGATTTCATGGGAATCATGAGCAGATCTCTGCTGGTTGGAGTCACAACAAAGTTGTTGGAGCTCAGTCACCTCCAGGGTATCTGTTCACGAGTTCCTGAGGGAAGCTTCCGAGACTCACACGTCTCCAGCTGCTTCAGTACGGTGGCACAGTGGTTAGCACTGCTGCCTCACAGTGCCAGAGACCTGGGTTCAATTCCCGCCTCAGGCGACTCTCTGTGTGGAGTTTGCACATTCTCCCCGTGTCCGCGTGGGTTTCCTCCGGGTGCTCCGGTTTCCTCCCACAATCCAAAAATGTGCAGGTTAGGTGAATTGGCCACGCTAAATTGCCCATAGTGTTAGGTGTAGGGGAATGGGGGTGGGTCAGTGTGGACTTGTTGGGCTGAAGGGCCTGTTTCCACACTGTAAGTAATCTAATCTAAGCAATGACTTTCCTTCCATCGTAAGATAAGAAATGCCAGATTGTCCTTAATGATTACACAATGTTCAGTTCTATTCATGACTTCACAGTTCCTAAAGCACAGGATTTGGTTTAAGTTTTCATTTGAAAAATGACATTTCTGACAATGCATCTCTTTTTCAGGAGTCCATATCCAAATATGACCTGGTCAATATCAGACTTGAACTGACAAACTTGGTTAGAGACAATAAAAAGCACAATTGCTGGAATCTAAAATAGACAGGCAGAAGGCAATGTTTCAGGTGTAACCCTTCTTCAAGACTGGGTTACCTGTAATACTGAAAAAGGGTTACACCCAAAACATTGACTCCTCCACCTCCTGAAACTGCCTGGCTTGCTGTGTCCTTCCAGCCTCCTGCCTGTCTACTTTGAACTGACAAATGGCACACAAGTGACAAATGCATGTCCCAGAAATGCCAGGGAATGACCATCTCCAAAAAGAGAGAATCTAACCTTTGCCCTTGACATTTAATGACAATGTCATCACTGAATCCCTTACTATCTTGGAGTTACCATTGACCATAAACTCAATTGGACCATTCATATTCTGTGAGTACAAGAGCAGGTTAGCATCTGGGAATAATGCAGTGAATGACTCATGTCTCTTGAAAACCTGCCAATCATTCACAAGTCACATGTCAGGAGTGTGATGGAAGGCACATCTGCTTTGGTCAAACAAGCTCCAAAAACACTCAAAAAGCCCAACACATAGCACATGGATGATTTTGGGATAGTGTAGGGGGACGAGCTGAGAATAGTTCACAGGTCAGCACAACATCGAGGGCCGAAGGGCCTGTTCTGCACTGTATTGTTCTATGCTCTATATTCTAATACCCAGGTCAAAGCTGCCTGCTTTATTAGCACCCAATCTAACCCGTTCAACATCCACTTCCTCCGCCAGCGAGGCACAGTGGCTACACCTCTACTTTCGACAAGATGCATTGTGACAATTCACCAGGGCTCCTAAAACAAACCCACAATCTCTACTGTTTAGAAGGACAAGGGAAATAAATGCATGGCTACACCACCATCTAGAAATTCCTTCTTAGCCACTCACCACCCTGATTTGGAAAGAGACTGCCATTTGTTCAGAGTTGCTGGATCAAAATCCTGGGTGCCCTTCCAAATAGAACTGTGAATGTCACCACACGGCATTGATTCCAATGTTTCCAGAAGGCAGCACCCCACTAACTTAGAGTCACAGAGTCACAGAGATGTACAGCATGGAAACAGACCCTTTGGTCCAACCTGTCCATGCCGACGAGATATCCCAACCCAATCTAGTTCCACCTGCCAATACCTGGCCCATATCCCTCCAAATTCTTCCTATTCATATACCCATCTAGATGCCCTTTAAATGTTGCAACTGTATCAGCCTCCACCACTTCCTCTGGCAGCTCATTCCACACACGCACCAATTTCTGTGTGAAAAAGTTGCCCCTTAAGTCTCTTTTATATATTTCCCCTCTCACCCTAAAACTATGCCCTCTAGTTCTGGTCTCCCCCACCCCAGGGAAAAGATCATGTCTATTTACTCTATCCATGCCCCTCATGGTTTTATAAACCTCTGTAAGGTCACCCCTCAGCCTCTGAATCTCTAGGGAAGAATGTCCCAGCCTATTCAGCCTTTCTCAATAGTTCAAATCCTCCAACCCTGGCAACATCCTTGTAAATCTTTTCCGAACCCTTTAAAGTTTCACGACATCCTTCTGATGTCCAATTTTGGTGTCATCTGCAAAATTACTCACTATACCTCCTATTTAATATCCAAATCATTTATATAAATGATGAAAAGTAGTGGACCCAGCACCAATCCTTGTGACACTCCACTGGTCACGTGCCTCGAGTCTGAAAAACAACCCTCCACCACCACCCTCTGTCTTCTACCTTTGAGCCAGTTCTTTATCCAAATGGCTAGTTTTCCCTATATTCCATGAGATCTAACCTTGCTAATCAGTCTCCCATGGAGAACTTTGTCGAACGCCTTACTGAAATCCATATAGATCACACTCACTGCTCTGCTCTCATCAATCCTCTTTGTTACTTTTTCAAAAAACTCTATCAAGTTTTTAAGACATGATTTCCCACGCACAAAGCCATGTTGACTATCCGTAAACAGTCCTTGTATTTCCAAATACAAGAACATCCTGTCCTTCAAGATTCCCTCCAACAACTTGCCCACCACCACCAATGTCAGGCTCATAGTTCCCTGGTTTATAGTTCCCTGGCTTGTCCTTACCAGCCTTCTTAAACAATGGCATCATGTTAGCCAGCCTTCAAGCTTCAGGCACCTCACCTGTGACTATTGATGATACAACTTCACAAGGACACTTAGGGTTGAGCAATACGTGCTGGGATTACCAATGGTTCCCACATGTCCTGAATGAATTCAAACAAAACACGACCATTTCATCTGCCATGTTGGCCTCCTAACAGAGCCATCACAATCACTCCTCTACCAGATTGTTTTAGACAAGGAGTCATTGATGTATCATGCCAATGAGCAGGTACTAATAGATCCTGATGTTTCTATATATTTGCTGCTCTGACAGTTCATTACTGTGTCTGTATCTAGAACTAAACCTCAATATCCTGTTTCATTTCCAGGTTAATAACTTTAACTTGGAGCCTTGGAAAACCTACCCTTCACCCTGACAGTGGGCAACAATGCTGCAGGCACAAAGACTGAGTGGCCTCCCCCTGGAGTGTAAGATTCCATCATTCTAATTACTATTCTAGCTTCAACTGAGCTATAAAATAGAGAAATATTCTGATGTTGCAGCCCTATTAATATTCATTCTCCAAATTATTGCACAATAACTCTAACTAACAGAGTGATTTCTTCTGCCCAGCCCTTTACATTCCCTAGAACACAAATTGTACTGTTTTCCCCGTTAACGCTAATTTCTTCATCTGCCTTATGTAGAAATGATGGGTGAGCTAATTATATATGTCGAAATTGTGTATAAAGTGTTTGCAGATTATAAATAATTATGGCATGATTCTGAACTACTGAAAACTATAGAAATGCTTTATTGTGTTTAATAGATGGAGCGACAAAGCAGGAAAAGAAGGAATCGAAATAGAAGTTCCTGGAAAATCGCAGCAGGTCTGGGCAGCATCTGTGAAGAGAAATCAAAATTAACGTTTCGGGTCTGGTGACCTTTCCTCAGAACTGATTGTAACTAGAAAAATGTTGGTTTATATGCAGAAGATAGGGTGGGGGAGGGGTAAGGAGTGGAGATAGAGCCCAAAGACAAGGGTGGACAATTGCACAAAGGAGTGGTTAATAATCTGGCTGGGAGGGTGATGAGCTGTAAATGGAGACTGTTAGTGGCTAACAATAGGTTGTGACTAATGGTAGACTATGTGATAACAAAGCCTGGTGAGTGGAGAAGGGGGCCACGTTATGGGGGAGTTCAGGCACTCAAATTATTGAACTCGATATTGAGTCCGGAGGGCTGCAGGGTCCCTAAGCAGAAAATGAGATGCTGTTCTTCCAGCTTGCGCTAAGATTCGCTGGAGCACTGCAGCAAGCCTGAGAGATGTTGGCCAAGGAACAGCCTGGTCTGTTGAAGTGACAGGCAACTAGAAGCGCAGGGTCCTTTTTGCAGACAGAATGTAAATGTTCTGTTAAGTGGTCAATCACTGCATGCTTTGTTTCCCCAATGTAGAGGAGACTACATTGTGAGCAGTGAATGCAGTAGACTAGATTGTGTGAAGTGCAGATAAAGTGCTGCTTCTCCTGGAAGGTATGTTTGGGGTCGAGGTGTGGTGCTGGAAAAGCACAGCAGGCCAGGCAACATCCAAAGAGCAGGAGAATCGATGTTTCGGGCATAAACCTTTCATCCTCACTTTCTCCGAGGTATGTTGGGGCCCTTGGAAACAGAGGAGGGGGGAAGTAAATGGGCAGGTGGGGAGGATTGTTGGAAGTGTCGGTCAGGGTATCCCGGAGGGAACAGTCCCTGCCAAAGGCAGACAGAGAGAGAGGAGTATGTGCCTGGTAGTGGCATCTCACTGGAGGTGGTGGAAATGGCAGTTGACGATCTTCTGGATGTGGATGCTGGTGGGATGAGACGGAAGTGGGGGGTGAGGGCATAAGTGGTTCAGACCTGGTTGAGGGTCCTGTCGACAACAGTGCAGGGGAATCCTCAGTTGAGGAAGAAGGTGGACATTTTGAAGGCTCCCTTGTCGAAGTTGGCCTCGTTGGAACATATGCGACAGAGACAGAGAAATTGAGGGATCCTAGAGTTCTGAAGGAGATAGCTGAAGAGAGAGTGGAGGCTTCAGCAGTGATTTTTCAGGCATCACTGGAATTAGGGAGAGTCCTAGAGGACTGTAAAATCGCTAATGTAACCCTCTGTTTCAGAAGGTGATAAGGCAAAAGATGGGAAATTATAGGCCAATTAGCCTGACCTCAGTTGTTGGTAAGATTTTGGAGTCTTGTGAGGGATGAGATTTCTGAATACTTGGAGGTCCATGGTAAAATAGGGCAAAGTCAGCATGAATGACTGCCTCCTGTTCCTATGTCCCAAACATGAACAGTTGAACACTTCATCAAGGGAGGTCATGTCTGACAAATCTATTCGAATTCTTTGAGGAGGTAATGAGCAGTTAGACTAAGGAGAGCCAATGGATGTTAGCTATCTGGACTTCCAGAAGGCCTTTGACAAGGTGCCGCACAGGATGCTGCTGAGTAAGTTAAGGGCCCATGGTATTAGAGGCAAGGTGCTTGCATGAATAGAAGATTGGCTGCATGGCAGAAAGCAGAGAATGGGGATAAAAGGGTCTTTCTCAGGATGGAGGCCAGTGACTAATGGTATTCACTTTACACATTAATGATCTGGATGAAGGAACTGAGGGTATTCTGGCTAGGTTTGCAGATGATACAAAGATAGGTGGAGGGGCAGGTAGTGTTGAGGAGGTGGGAAGGCTGAAGAAAGATTCAGACAATTTAAGAGAGTGGGCAAAGGAGCGGCAGATGAAATTCAATGTTGGAAATTGTAATGTCATACACTTTGTTAGGAAGAATAGAGGCATGGACTATTTTCTATGTGGGGAGAAAAATTCAGAAATCTGTACTGCAAAGGGACTTGGGAGGCCTGATCCATGATTCTCTTAAGGTAAACACGCAGGTTAAGTCAATAGTTAGGCAGGCATTCATCTTGAGAGGATGAGAATATAAAATCAGGGTTGTACATCTGAGACTTTATCAGGCTCTGGACAGATCACATTTAGATTTTCAAAAGCAAGTTTAGGCTCCATACCCCAGGAAGGAACAGATCCAGAGGAAGTTCATGAGAATGATCTCAGGAATGAAAAGCTTAACATATGAGGAATGTTTGAGGATTCTGGGTCTGTACTCGATGGCGTTTAGAAGGATAAGGGGGGATCTGATTGAAACTAACAGAATATTGAACGGCCTTGACAGAGTTGACATTGGGAGGATGTTTCCATTGGCAGGAGAGATGAGGACCCAAGGGCACAACCTTAGAGTAATGGGAATTCCCTTTTGAATGGAAATAAGGAGAAACTTCTTTAGCCAGAGAGTGGTGAATCTGTGGAATTCATTGCTACAGGACGCTGTGGAGGCCACTGAGTATATTTAAAACAGAGATAGATAAGTTCTTGATTGCTAAGGGGATCAAAGGTTAGGGGGAGAAAGCAGGAAAATAGGGTTGAAAAACCTAACATTTTCCTTATCCCTGAAGAAGGGCTTATGCCCGAAACGTCGATTCTCCTGTTCCCTGGATGCTGCCTGACCTGCTGCGCTTTTCCAGCAACACATTTTCAGCTCTGATCTCCAGCATCTGCAGCCCTCACTTTCTCCTTGAAAAACCTAACAGCCATGACTAAATGGTGTAGCAGACTCAATGGGCTGAATGGCCTAATTTCTGCTCCTATATCTTATGGCCTTATGGAATGGAGTCTTTACAGGAAACAGGGTGCGAGGACGTATAGTCCAGGTAGCTGTGGGAGTCGGTGGGTTTATAGTGGATATTAGAAGAGAGCAGGCTATTCTGGATCTGGTAATATGCAACAAGACATGATTAATTAATTACCTCATTGTAAATGTTCCGAAAAGACCACTCCCTCCGTGACTCCCTCGTCAGGTCCACACCCCCCACCAACCCAACCTCCACTCCCGGCACCTTCCCCTGCAACCGCAAGAAATGCAAAACTTGTGCCCACACCTCCCCCCTTACTTCCCTCCAAGGCCCCAAGGGACACTTCCATATCCACC
>NC_057738.1:13907073-13924881 GCF_004010195.1 Chiloscyllium plagiosum | reverse complement strand
CCTTGGATGCTGCCTGACCTGCTGCACTTTTCCAGCAACACACTTTCAGCTCTGATCTCCAGCATCTGCAGACCTCACTTTCTACCTCATTGTAAAGGAAACCTTAGGTCACACTGATCATAATATGGTTAAGAAGATATACCTCTGATATATCGATGATATCATCAGTGCTGCTTCCCTCTCTCATCCAGAATTGAAAAGGTTTTTTTTTAGATTAGATTAGATTACTTACAGTGTGGAAACAGGCCCTTCGGCCCAACAAGTCCACACCGACCCGCCGAAGCGCAACCCACCCATACTCCTACATCTACCCCTTACCTAACACTACGGGCAATTTAGCATGGCCAATTCACCTGACCTGCACATCTTTGGAAGGTCCATCAATTTCACTTCCAATTTCCACCCCACCCTCACTTTCACCTTGTCTATCTTTGACACCTCCTTTCCCTTCCTCGACATCTCTGTTTCCATTTCTGGGAATGTGCTGCTGTAAGGAACTGCACCCAAAATGCTGTGAATGCATCTTCCAGGTTGCCTAAACCAATCAGATTTGTCCAGTCCATATGAACATAGGACGATGATTGCTGTACTTTCACACGAACTCCCAAATTGAAATTGAGCTCTTTCTGTAACCTTCACCCATTTAGCACAACTCTACAGGTCGCTGGAAAGCAAATTCTCAAGGTGCCAACAGGTGCGTAGTAGTAGCACTCTCCCTTCTTGAGTACAAAATCCAGGCTAACACTTCAGCTGGACAGAGGGACCACTGCAATGAACAAGTTGTCACCTTTCTGATGGACTTTAAACTGGAGCCATAACTTCCCTCAGGTGGATGAGAAAACTGCCATGTCTCTATTCCAAAAAATAACCAAGGGAGTTTGCCCCCGGTGTCCTGACTAATAGTTATCTGCCAACCAACATCACTGAAACATCTGGCCATTATTATACTGTGCAACCTTGGGATCATGGGACCTTGCTGTATTTAAATTAGCTTTGTTATTTTGTACATTATGACAATCGCTGCACTTCACAATTATTAGTTGGCTATAAAACAATTTTGGAAAGTCTTAAGGTTTTGAAATACACTAAATGAAATGTCCATTTTTCTGGCTTGTATCATCTAGCCATGAGTTAAGTGTTTACACTTACTCAACACTGGAGCCCCCCCAGGGGTGCGTACTCCATCCCCTACTGTACTCACTGTATACCCATGACCGCATTGCCAAATACCAGACTAACGCTATTTACAAGTTCACTGATGACACCACCATAGTTGGTCAAATCTCAGATGACAATGAAACAGACTACAGACTGGAGGTGGAAAACCTGGAAAAATGGTGCACTGAGAACAACCCAGTTCTCAATGCTGAAAAAACAAGGAACTTTTTACTGACTTTTGGCGGGATGTTACTCATGCCCCCCTATACATTAACAGCACAGAGGTGGGAGGAGTGGAGAGTGTTAAGCTCCTGGTCATCCACAACAAGATTTCTTGGACTCTTCATGTGGACGCACTGGTTACAAAGGCCCAACAACGTCTCTTCTTCCACAGGCAGCCGAGGAAATTTGGCATGACAACGAATACCCTTGCCAACTTTTATAGGTGTGCCATCGAGAGCCTTCTGTCTGGATGTATCACCACCTGGTATGGCAACTGTACCATTCAGGATCAGAGGCGGTTACAGAGAGTGGTGAACTCGGCCCGGACAATCACAAAGGCCAACCTCCCATCTATAGAATCCATCTACCAGGCCTGCTGTCAAGGAAAGGCTGCCAGCATTCTCAAAGATCCATCCCACCCTGACAATGTTTTTCTACAACCTTGACCATCGGGGAGAAGGTGCAGAAGCCTGAGCACATACACCAGCCGGGTTCAAAACAGTTTCTATCCAACTGTTGTTAGAATATTGAATGGACTCACAAACTTTTAGCATTCGCCTGTACCTGTGTTTTTTTCTTTTTGCCACTGTTTATTTATTATTTACTTACCTATGCTTCTTAACTCTGTGATCTGCCTGTATTGCTCACAAGACAAAACTTTACACTGTGCCTCGGTACGCATGACAATAAATTCAATTCAATTCAATACACTTTGGAAGGGAAGGGTTGTGTTTAGCATGCAACAGTTGGGCTAAATGGTCTATTCAACAAAGGTTAATGTAATAAACTGAGTTAAAAGTATAAACTGATCCATACTTGAAGAAAAGAAAAGATTCCCCAGAGTGCCAAAGCATCATTTGTTTCAGCATTTCAATCAAATTAAATAAAAGCAGATGTGTCATGCTGTTATACAGCCATGTATTCACCACTCCATCAAATGTGTTTTCAATAACTTGAATTTGCTTTGAATCGTTGCTCAGATAGGGCAGCTCATCTTCCCTGAAGTAAACCAGATTTCCCCATTGTGCCTATGCAATAATAGGTGACTTTGAAATGCCAACTGTTCCATGCCCTTATGAGTACCATCATAAACTGGTTCAATGATAATGTGGGGCACAACTGAAATAGGAAGAGAAAGGAGACTCTATCAGTCCTCCCTCTTTATAGCTCCCCTAAGAGTACTCAGGAAGACCAGGCTTCGGCCTGCAAACCATTAAAGCTTTCAAATCTCATTAACTTTGTTTGACATTTTCAGAAATATGCGACATATTGCTTTATTCTGCTAACACCTTCATCTGAAGGAGATTATGATATCTGTGAATGGATTTAATATGCGTCTGCTCCAACTCAGGGATGTACACAATCACTTTGTAGATCTGAACACTTCTTTCTCCTTTAGTACATTCACAAGGATTGGGGGATGGGGGTTAATCATTGAACAGGTTTGTGCTGCTTTAGGACACGTTCCAATCTCATGTGCTAGTGCCAAACAGTTTTCTGTTCAAACTGTATTTGCATAATCATTCACATCTTGAGGTGCAAACAAAGTATAAGTGATGACATGGAGAAAGAAAATTGCGTGGAAGTCACATTTAAAGAGATCAGACATGAACTGTAGCTCAAGCTGGGGGGATGTCAACAAGTCGGAAAAATTCTGGACTGTGTTCAATAGTATATCAATCCATCTGTAGCCTTATCAGTGCTGCAGTGAGCCTGGGATAAGAAGTGACAGGTACAAATGGAGGAGAAGGTGTCAGTATCAGCAAGGGTTTGTAGATAATTGATGGTGTAACCCAACATTTGGTTTTCTCTGTTGAAGTTACAGAGGGTTTCTTCCACACCACCCCAGCAGGTCAGCAAAACAACACACTGTAAGGAGGTGTAAATGCATTTCAGGTTTTGGTTAACAGTTACAGATTTCTGCCAATATGTATGCTCCACGCTGCCTGAAGATACAAGGAGAAACCTGACACTTCCCTACGTGTTGAACCTAAAATTCAGAAGGCCAGCTCCTGCAATCATTCCACACTACCTTGGATCACTCAGTAACTTTGGCAAATGCTTCGGAAATGGCTATTGCTATCTTTGCAGGAGGGCGCAATCCTGGCTGTTAGCTATTATGTCATGCCCCCTTCACACAAAGTCATATGAAGTAACGCACAATGTGATTACAATGGAGGTTTGATGATAAGGGTCATCTGTAATAGATAGGAATACAGGGACAGAAATGGACCTCCTTTTGAGCCTACATTCAATTAGATCATGGTTGATCTGCACCTTAACTTTACTGACCGACCTTGGTTCTCTAACCCTTAGTACCCTCACTTAAACAAATAACTTTCCAACAAAATGTTGACATTTTCAATTGACATAGACTCAAGACATTTTTTGGGGGGATTGTTCTAGTTTTCTGTTGCCCTTGTCGGTGGAGTAGTGTTCTTTGCTGTGTAACACCAGAGCATATGTTTCCCACTGTTTGAAGTGAGTATGAAATTTGTTCACTTGGTCTCAAGTCACTGGGATAGCACCCTGGAAACTAAGCCCCATTAATTCCCCGATTCGTCATTAAAGTTAAATCTTTTGAAATAAGTGCAATAATATTCCCCGCGTTACCTGATTTTCAAATCCAGGAATATAGAAAGTACAGACCAACTCTCTGTACTGAACAAGAATTACTGTTTGTTGCACGTAATTAGACTTGAGGTACAAGTAAACAGTTATAGACTGTTTGGATGCAAACACTGCAAATTATAAACTCCCTCTCACTCAAACAGACAGATTATAGACAGGGAGAAATAGGTTATGGGTGGAGGCAAACTGGAAAGACAGTTCAGTAGTTCCTATTCACGGGTTGCTGAAGTGATACTTATGTTTCCCATACTCTTTAGGATATTTCCTTTCAGTCATCTTTCTTTAGATGCTTCCATTGGCTTGAGAGACAAAAGGTGGCTGGTTCATTTATAAAAGGATATCCATTACAAGTCACATCTTACAACAACTCCTGAAAAAAAGATGAACTGGTTTTCTTCAGGTTTAAAGTGGACCATGACAGCAGGGAACAGAAAGACAGTTCTGAGCTAAATCATAGAATCTCTACAATGTGGAGCCAGGCCATTTGGCCCATCAAGTCCACACTTATCCTCTAAAGACTATCCCACCCAGACCCTATAACCCTGCATTTCCCTTGGCTAATCTACCTACCCTACATGTCCCTGGACACTACAAATAATTTAACACAGCCAATCCATCTACTCTGCATATCTTTGGACTGTGGGAGGAAACCTGAGGCCCTGCAGGAAATACACACAGACACGGGGAGAATGGGCAAACTCTACATAGACAGCCACTGGCAGGTGAAATCAAATCCAGGTCCCTGGCAGCGTGAGGCAGTAGTGCTAACTGCCAAGGCAGTGTGGCACTCGATTAAATCCCTTCTCTGTGTATCTTGTTCCCCACCCAAGCTGTTCCATTACAAGAGAACCAATCACACCATTGTTGGCAGGCAAAAGACTTATGTCATCGATAACTGGTCGCTCGTCCACAGACCAATCAACTTGGTGTTGCCATCCAGCTTCACAGAGTCCCTTATCTTCAATTGCTGCTTGTTCAAGCAGCTGTTTATATGATGCTTGCTCTGGGTCTCAGGTTAGTTGCTTTTCAAAACATGCAGCAATCTTTTAAAACATTAGTTTTAACATAGTTCTTTCACAGTTCGGCATACATTTTTTAAAATAGCACCAAAATAAAAAGACACGGTCTTTACAGCTTGATGTAATATAATGTGTGACAGCGTTTTAAACTGATTTGCCAAAATAATGCCTCTGTCACTCCATCTCACAAATGTAAGAGCTCCAGATAGCTTCTGCAGGCCAGCACCGAGTATTGTGATAATTGTAAGCAACTTGGATTCAAAAGCTGATCATCAATTTGAAAGTGCCTGAACTGATATGGGCCGGGTGCTGGCAGTTGGGACTAGATTGGGTTGGGATATCTGGTCGGCACGGACGGGTTGGACCGAAGGGCCTGTTTCCACGCTGTACATCTCTATGACTCTATGTAGCCATTGCATCTTGCGGATCTCTCAGATGATAACAATTAAATAATGGGTAATTCAAAGAAGAAATATATTTGCTGAATGCAGCTGCCTGAATGGGCAGCACGGTGGCTCAATGGTTGGCACTGCAGCCTCACATGCCAGGGTCTGGATTCGATTCTGTTCTCGAGTGACTGTCTGTGTGGAGTTTGCACTTCCTCGCTGTGTCTGTGCAGTTTTCCCCTGGGTGCTCTCGTTTCCTGTCACAGTCCATCGACAGAATAGAATCATAGAATCCCTACAGTGTGGAAACAGGCCCTTCGGCCCAACAAGTCCACACCGACCCTCCAAAGGATAACCTGCCCAGACCCATCCCCCTACCCTGTTATCCTACATTTACCCATGACTAATACACTTAAATACACATCCCTAAACACTATAGGCAATTTAGCATGGCCAATTTACCTAACCAGCACATCTTTGGATTGTGGGAGGAAACCGGAGCACTCAGAGGAAATCCAGGCAGACACAGGGAGAATGTGCAAACTCCACACAGTTGCCTGAGCTCAAAGTCAAATCCTGGTTCCTGGTGCTGTGAGGCAACAGTGCTAACCACTGAGCCACCATGCCACCCCACATCAAAGAATATCCTTGAGTATCTTTCGTTGGGGATTTGAACTTTCATAGAATCACTACAGTGTGGACACAGGCCATTTGGCCCATCGAGCCAACAACAATGCTCCAAAGAACATCCCGGCCAATCCTTGCATTTCCCTGGGCCGAACTACCTAATCTATACAGTACTGTATAGATTTAGCACTGCCAATCCACTTAACCTGCACACTTGGGGGTTAAATGTGCAGGTTAGGTGGATTGGCCATGCTAAATTGCCCCATACAGTGCAATTTTGGGTGGACTGGCCATGCTAAATTGCCCCATAGTGTGCAAGTTAGGTGGATTGGCCAAGCTAATTTGCCTCATGGTGTATAGATTAGGTGAATTGGCAGTGTTAAATTGCCCTGTAGTGTGTAGGTTAGCTGGATTGGCCATGCTAAATTGCCCCATATTGTGCAGGTTAGGGGGATCGGCCACGGGAAATGCAGGGACTGGCTGGGATGCTCTTTGGTGTTGACTTGATGGGCCAAATGGCCTGCGTCCATACTGAGGGATTCTACGAAAGTTCAAATCCCCAAATTTTATTAAATTAGTGATACAAGATGATTGACTGAATGGAAGATAGACTGAATGTTAGATACCCCAAACTAGCTGCTCAGACTACCCAGAAAAGGATACTCATTTTTTTGCTTTAAGTGTCACATTTGTAGTTGATGCCTATGGTAGTATCAAATAGTTTGAGTCATTAGTCCAATATGGCCAAACGGGATAAGCAGAGATGGTGACAGTCAAGGGGAAATGGGCAGATAGATTTTAGTGCAGATGTCATTGGCACTTGGAACATTTTGAAATAGTGCATCTCTTGGGCAAGTGACCTACACACCATCTTTCTGCTGGTCCCTTCTGAACACTTCAACTCAAAAGGATGTCTGGTGGCAAACCCTTTGGTACCAATAGGAGCATGTTTGTTTTGTTGGGAGCCCAGTCTAACCTTTCTGTGTGAGGAATCCATTACATTTTATTCAACAGTGATACTATTTATGTCATTCCATTGGATGTGCTTTGATGGCTGACACATATTTAGATGGGTTCTATCATCCGGGACTGTATGCCAATATCAAGAGATTTGTGCAAAAGGCATCAATAAAAACTAAAGAGAGGTGAAGCCAGATCATTGTGGATGGGAGAGGAAGTCAAAAGCTGAAGGTGAATTCAAGACTATGGGGCAATGATGTTGACCAGAGAAATGCCCTTACCACACGTTAAGTTGACTTCCTTCCGGAATCTCCCTAGAAAGAGGACCTCCCTCTTCCCTATCATGGCCTCCAGCATTATGGGCAGGTTGGTATTGATGAAGGGAGGGTCTGCCCACTCACACCCTAATTGTCTTGGCTTGGCTCCTCTGTGAAATCCTATTTCCTTTTGTTTAAGTGGAATCAGACCTTTAGCAGATCTAAGCACCCAGCTGCTTCAGTGTCCGAATCAAGCTGCATCCCACACTTCATCTGAACTGTCTTTGTTTCTACCTCCACTGACTATACTTCAACAGAAAAGCTGTCTCCACACCAGTTAAGAGTTCACCACCATAAAAATCTGAACCTTAGTCAATTTCTAACCAGAGGCAAATTTCTAACCTCCAAACAGACCTGCTGTTGTTTCCCCCCACCTCTGTAACAAAAATTCAGCCCTAGAATTGTAGCTATGGTACAAAGGGAAATTTCTTCACATTGATGCCATTCGTAGAGGGCTGAATACACTCTTGTTTCATCAGCTGTGAATGGCAACAAAAAGCAATTCGAGGAGAAAGCCAAGGGAGGGTTATTTGCTTCTTCTGCTGCAAGGTGGAGCTGAATTTCCTGCAGTTGTCTGCTCTCTGAACTCGTGTCGAATCAACATTGCACACAGTGTATTGAAGCCTGGATCTCAAAGAGAAGGGCCATTGTTAATCTTGAATCTGAGTAATCTTGTAAGGGCTTTTGGAAGGTAATTACTATACTTATTCAGCTGCAGAATGTGATGATGGAGAGCAATTTGCTCACAAAAATACCCATTGACCAGAAAGTGTCATATGGTTTGCAGCCAAAGTCTCAGTATCAGAGCACATTTGCTTTCCTAACTTGGGGGCAAGATTTCAGTCAGTGAAATATTGAAGAAGAACTGCCGTCTGTAACATTTAACTCATACTTTGCTTCACTCCTTTCCAGTGTAATCATTGTAAAGTTCCATTATAGATTATCACAGAACTCTTAACCAACCCGAGTAGCACTTATCAAAATCAAAAACATTTGCAACCAGCAGAGAGAAGCTTAAAGTGTGTACTTTCAATGAGAGGCTCCTCTGTTTCCATGAGAACCAAGTGCTCAAGGGCTGGAGTTTTAAATTAGGGGAGGTTTAGTCATTATATTTAGGTAAGGTCTATTATAAGGGTCTAATGGTACCTTGAAACCCTACTGTCATGCTTAGAATATCTTTTCTTTTTGAGAACCAGAACTGTCTCACTGACGTGTTGCAGTTATAGGCTGCAGAAGGTAAGTCTCTGACACAAAGGGAAATGTTTTGGTGTACTGCCTTACAGTTACACAAGAAATGGAGCCTGGGAAGTATACAGGGGAACCTCGATTATCTGGCATTTGATTATCCGAATAGCAAATTATCTGGCAAGATCGCAAGGTCCCGATGCTTGGCTAAACCTGCATTCAATTATCCGGAATTCGATTAACTGAAGGAAATACTCCCCGCCCGTGTCCTTCGGATAATCGAGGTTCCTCTGTATTGTGAACCATTTTGCTCAACTGCTGGGCAACAAATAACAATGGCTTCACCATAACTATTGAACATGACCATCAGCATATCGCATCCATAATGTTTGTACTTTAGAAGCAGCTGCTCACAGAAACACCAGTAAGACATAGCAAGCAGTGTACCCTGCTGTGCCCTTTCCTGTGCTGTAGACTTCTATGATGTGTAGGAATCCAAGATCACTATTTCCAATCTTCCATGAGAAAAAGTAGCATTTCATTTGCATACTCACAAATTTAGAATGCTTCAAAGAGTTCTACTACCAATGAAGTTATTTTACCAGTACAGTTGCCATAATATTAAAATGGTTAAATTACATGCAGATACCAGTTGAAAATATGCTGCTGGAAAAGCGCAGCAGGTCAGGCAGCATCCAGGGAACAGGAGAATCGACGTTTCGGGCATAAGCCCTTCTTCAGGAATCGGGCTTATGCCCGAAACGTCGATTCTCCTGTTCCCTGGATGCTGCCTGACCTGCTGCGCTTTTTCAGCAACACATTTTCAGCTCTGATCTCCAGCATCTGCAGTCCTCACTTTCTCCCCATGCAGATACCAACAAAGTGACGAGGTTGTTTTGGATCTGCAGTGATAGGTAACAGGATACCAGGAAAATTCCTCATTCTTCTTTAAGTGCTGCCATTAGATGTTTCATACTTACCAGTAAAAGTAGATCACAGTTAAGAGACTTATTCAAAAGAAAGCACATCTGATGTACAACCCTCCCTGATATACCAACCAGGCCTGTGGGTTAAATCTCTGAAGTGGAGCTTGAAACTATGATCTTTTGATTTCTGCTCCATGACTGAGACACAGCTAAAGCTGTGGCAGAATTAATATTAGCCCAGAGTTTGCTGTGGTGAGGCATTGAATGGCATTTCTCATTGGTTAAACATTATTTTTGCATAGTTAGGTTAGTACAGGAAATCCTCTGTATCCGCGAGTTGACAACTGGTGAATTCGCCTAACCACACCAAAAAGGAAGTAGCAACAGAAATCAAAATTTGTGGCAAAACTCGCATATCTGCTATTTTAACGGGCTTCACACTAGCAAAATTCATTGTTTGTGGGCACTCTCAGAAAGTGAACCCTCACGCATCTGGAAGAATGATTGGAAATGTTTTCATGTCATTGCTAACATTGGAAAATGATGAGGTTCTGGTGAGAAAAATCAATCATCTGGAATTTGAATGTTCTGGACAAATGACCAACCATATTGAAGGATCGTGGAATCAACGGTAAATGGATTGAGAAGGAGCTGTAAAGCAGAATAATGAATTCAATTTCAAATCATTTGTAGAGAAAGAAATAAAGAGAGGGAAAAGAAACAATGAAGAGAGAGGCAGAGTTTGAATTTTAAATGGTACATGTTTGCATTTGCCAAGAGGCAGGAAAATCTGAAGGAATGAGACTCTACACTTGTAATTATTAATTTTCAGAGCCAGAGAACTTAAATGTCAGTGATTGATAGTATGATTGCCTTAAAAGAACACTTAAACTTAAAATGATGTGGTGAAGCGGAGGTGGGTACTGCAGGTGCTGGAGATTAGAGTCAAGATCAGAGTGGTGCTGGAAATGCACAGCAGGTCAGGCAGCATCCGAGGAGCAGGAAAATCGATGTTTCAGGCAAAAGCCCTTCATCAGGAATGTGGCCTGTGTTGGTGAGGTCCAGGACAAGTTACAACAACATCATGCTGCTTCATGCAGTTAGGTGGCAAGGAGACTATGTTCTCATAATGTTAAATGTGAAGTTAGTGCAATTCAGAGAACAGCTTTTGGACTTGTCCTTTTAACTCCATTGTTGGAGTGCTGTGCATAAATAATGCTCAGCAATATTAACTTCATTGTTACTTTGGCAGATAAATGTTGGACTGTCCACTATTATTCTAGTGGAATGGTTCTCTCAAAAACAACCTCCAACAACCAGGACTCTACTTTCTATTACCTGAAGTGACAGGCTAGATTGGAAGTTGCCAGTGGTGTTGTCTGTTTTGGGAAACTGGGAAATGAAGACAGATTGTTTTTCCTATAAGCAACTAGAGGGCATAGGTTTAGGGTGAGAGGGGAAAAATTTAAAAGGTATCTAAGGTGCAACTTCTTCGTGCAGAGGGTAGTGCATGTATGGAATGAGATTCCAGAAAATGTGGTGGAGGCTGGCACAATTGCAACATTTAAAAGGCATCAATATGGGTTTACGAATCGTAAGGGCTTACAGGGATATGGGCGAAGTGCTGGCAGGTGGGACTAGATTGGGTTGGGATATCTGGTCGGCATGGACGAGTTGGACTGAAGGGTCTGTTTCCATGCTGTACATCTCTATAACTCTATGACCATAAGTGGGATCCCATTTAGCAAGGAAAGGCCAGCAATTAATTTTCTGATCAGAAAGATTGCCAGCCTCAGGCTCCAAAAACTGGAGATTAATCTCCAGGACACAACTGTAAGCTACTTGAATGAAAAAGCATAGAGGCAATAAAATTCTTTTCAAACATTTTTAACAGTTGTTTGTTTGTCAGCTACAAAACAAAATTGGAAATTGGGAGAAAAGGTGAAGAATCACCTAATTAGCTGACAGATATTTTCACTTTCCAATCAGCATAAGATGATGGGAAGACAGATATACCGAGATCACATGATGAAACCGTCAAGAAATTGTGTCACTATTAACAATCTTTGGTTTATCCATTTTGTTGGATCTGTGCAAACCTTTTGGTCTGATTGCTTCCATGAAATATGATAGCAATGCATAAAGGTGGGCAATTGTCATGTTAAGGGAGCCATTAGTAATGAACAGTCATGAATGAGGCAGGAAAACTTACTATTGACAAGACAATGTGATAATAATGGAACATTGCCATTGGAAGCTATTCCCAATAAAGCTACAGTAATGCTGATTACCAATTAGATGGCGTACAGTAAATTGTGGCAAATTTACATATCATTGCAGAAGTACACTTTGCAAAACAATGTCAAGACTGGTCATGCAAGGTATTGGGAGAGCTGTTACTTGAAGATCCAAAGGTCAAGCTCTTTAATCTTTTTCATGATGACCGTGATTCATCTAGCGAGAAACATCACCTCCCTCCTTCCCCTTCCTCTTATCCCTCTCATTTTCATTCAGAACCTTCCATCAATCTCTATTGGATGATCCAAACACAAGACTGTATCGTTAAAAAGGCAAAACTGGCAGTTAATGCTTCAATAGAATGGATGGTGGTTCCCGACAACATAAAGCATAGATTCTATCTAAACAGCTATTGTACAGCTGTTTGAGAAGAAAAGCTTTGAAAGTTCTAGTGTGTACAGGTTGGAGGTGGATGCAGAACCATGTTCAGTATTATTCACGTATCCTGTCATTTGTACAATATGTTGTATGAACATGTAATTATGTCCAGGTGCAACTCATGGTAATTCATACTTGTACAGATGAGTCTGCTAATTTATTCTCAATGTACCATCTGCTCTCTTCACAGAACAAGGGGAAGCTAGCCATCTTTAAGCAGCATCCAGATTGAATCAATCGCTGGCACTGAGACAAGGGTAACGCATTACAAAATTGAGCAGAAATTACAAGGTGAGTCACTGAGCAGAACTTGTGAAAAGGTTACTGGCACAACTGAGCAATCAGCTAATGTCAGATAAAAACCAAAAGCTAATGTCAGATGTCCGTTTGACATATCCAGTATCATTCTTGAGGTACAGGAAAAGAGAAATGTTACTGGGCCTACTTTATAGCTGAGGTTACTGCATCCTCTTGCCTCTGTGAGTGAGCAGACCATGGGATTGAGTCTCACTGCAGAAACTTGAAACAAAGTGTTGGACCCACAGTTCAGCATGGTGCTGGGAGAGAGTTGCACTGTTGGATTGTCATCCAACCCATTGGCGTTATTTTGAAGCTGATTCCTATCTAGAGCTTTAGTCAATATAGGTCCCTTAATAAACAAAACTAAAAACAGATTATCTGGTCCTTACCAGATTGAAGTTGTGGGAATCTATTGTATCGAAACTGTTCATTGTGATACTTAAATTACAACAGCAGCCATTTTTCAAAAAGCATTTCATTGATTATAAAATACTTAGAAATATCCTGAAGTCATGCAAGACCCTAATCCCTTTAAAGATTTACTTTGATCCATCTCCTTATCTTTCAATTAATATGTTACCTTTTCTGCTTAAACCAAATCTTCAAGGCTGAGCCAGTAACTTTTTGTGCTTATGTTCTAGAAACAGATGACCAAGAAAGTAAGCTAAATGTCATTTTTTATGAGATTTTATTTTATGTAGTTTATGATTAAACCATTAAAAAAACTTGTAATCTCGTAATTTTGTTTGCTCTGGCAAACACTTTGCTTTGACTGTTATGTAGCTCTGATTGGTAATGTAGACAATAACTCTGATGGGATAAAACAAAAGACTATTGTTATTTTACTTTGAAGGAGCGGCAGTAACTGTTTCTGGCAATAAGCAGTTACACAGTTTTCTTTATCTTCACTGAGCCCAAACTTAAACATAAACGTTCAGTTTGGCAAATAGTCTGAAAATGGTTTAGTCTTTTATTTTACTGAAATGATTCTGGACTGTGCAGATTATGGCTGTGATCAGAGGGTAAAACCAATGATCTGGTACCAATTGCTTCTCTCTACATTTCACAGTTGTAGAACTGTACCATTTACTTCAGCAGCATAGTCTGGTGTAGTGCCCAGAATTTGTAACTGAAATTTAAAGGAAACTGTTAGTTTGGAATAGGTTGGCTGAAGTATTGCAGCCCGTATAGAATGAATACAATTAATCTCCCTTCTTTCCCATCAACTGGCTCTGAATTTTAAAGAAGAAAATTCCTGAATTGTGACAGGATAAGCAAACGGAAAGAAGAAAGATTTGCTTTATGTGGTGCCTTTCACAACATCTGGATGTCAAATGCAAATGTAAATATGCATTAACGCACACATGTTGACAGACATTTTCACACATATTCATGCGCACTCAGTAGATGCCTACTCCCACCTGGATTAAGCTTTTAATTTTATCAAACCAGAAGAAGTACTCCACGATATTTCACAGTGCTAATGCCACCAGGACATTTTGACTGAAGATCTAAGATCTCTTTAATGCAGCAAAAGGTCAAGATCCAAGGATTGAAGTTTAGTTAAATGAATTTTCTAATATCTAGGTGTTTATTTTAATGTGTGATCGCCAGGCTGTCCTGCACATGATAAGGAGATCTGACTGACCCCATTCAGTGCTAATCCCTTTCTCAGTGCAGCTGGGGGTGGGGGGGGCTTCAACAACATCAAGCTGGAGGCTAACTCTGGGGAATGACAATGAAAGTCTGCAGAAAACCTGGTCCCCAGATCCTCTTATTATTTTGGAATAGCACAAGGAGCTTTCGGATAACACTATAGTTTATCTTTCGGGAGATTCTCTCAGATTCACATTTGCAAAGGCAAAATCTGGTTGATAATTGGTGGCAGTGGTTTCTGACACAAGGTTTGGGACAAACAGAACGGAACTGGAACTGCAATATTGTGTTGATCTTATCTGCAGTTCAGGCAATGGTGGAGTTATTCTTTCGATCCATCAAGTTGTATTTTGAGATAAATCATTTCAGGAATGAAGCTCTGTCTCCTTTTAATGATTCAAACACTCCTTGCCATAGTTTGAACTATCTAGCATTTAGAAAAAAATGTTCCAGGTAGTTGTTATTTTTTCCTTCCCACGGTGCCTCAGTGGTTAGCACTGCTGCCTCACAGCACCAGGGTCCCAGGGTCGATTCCAGCCTCGGGTGACTGTCTGTGTGGAGTTTGCACATTCTCCCCGTGTCTGCGCGGGTTTCCTCCGGGTGCTCCGGTTTCCTCCCACAGTCCAAAGATGTGCAGGTCAGGTGAATTGGTCATGCTAAATTGCCCGAAGTGTTAGGTCAATTAGTCAGAGGGAAATAGGTCTGGGTGGGTTACTCTTCGGAGGGTCAGTGTGGACTCTTTGGGTCGAAGGGCCTGTTTCCACACTGTAGGGAATCTAATCTAAAGTTACTAGAATAACAGAGATTGGTGGCAAAAATTATAACACTGTTATATTTTCCCTGAGAAAATTCCATTTGTGTGCCCATGTATTGAAAGTTGGTCTAATCCCAGGATTTATTCAGGCTGTTGAACGTAAGGAATTTGCTACCACAGAAGTAGTTGAGATGAATAAAAATACATAGATGGAACTACATTGAAAATACAGAACAGAAACAGGCCATTCAGTCCAACTCGATCCTTTTGGTATTTATTCTTCGCTTGAAACTCTAGTTTTTGTCAGTCAAAGCAATTGCTGCAAACCATCTATCTTCTTTATTCTAAAGTGGTTACCTGGCTTCCCTTTAAATACATCTATATTTTCTCCTCAATCACTTGTGGTCGTGAGGTTCACATTTTAATCACTCTCTGAGTAAAGAGACATCTTCCAAATTCCCTACTGGATTTCTTGAGAACTAATTTTTATTGTGTTTTCCAGATTTTCTCTCCCCAAATGTGGAAACAAAATTGGCCAATATTTTACCTCAGGAGATGGACTGGGAGTTGAAGGTCTGGGGAGCATCAGAGAATCTTTGATCTGCATCTACGCTTATTCTGCCTTCCAGAAACGGCTGTAAGAACCTACAGACAGTTGTGTGCACAGGCTTGACTATCACGGAAGCCAACCTCCTGTCCGTGGATTCCGTTTACATTTCTCATTGCCATGGAAAGGTTGCCAACATCATCAAAGACCCCTCTTAGCCTCTTCTATCAGGCAGAAGATATTCCGTTTACATTTCTCATTGTCATGGAAAGGTTGCCAACATCATCAAAGACCCCTCTTACCCTCTTCTATCAGGCAGAAGATACAGAAGCTTGAACGCGCACACAAACAGGTTCAAGAACAGCTTTTTCCTTGCTGCTGACTGAACCTCTCTAATGTCAAACCTAATGTTGATCTTGCTTTGTGCACCTCTTGTGCTGCTATGATCTCCCTATACTGCTCACAAAACAAAACTTGTCACTGGATTTAGGTACATGTGACAGCAATAAATCAAATCAACAATAAATCAAATCAAAAATGTTCCAATAGTTTCTGCCACTTTAAAGACAGTTTGAGGGCAGGAAACAAATGCAATCTTGCTTTAAGAGTTGTATCCCAGCTTTAAATATAACTAGGAATTACGCCAAAAATTTGATGTGGAAGGGAGAGTTGTACTGTCTGCTGTTGTATGCAACTGGGAATGCAACTTGCCCATGGTATTTTAACAAGATCCAAGAGTTAGAATGACCTGTGATTCACACTCAATTCTCTGTGAGGATTTCAAACCCATCCTATCCACTGAAAACTCAGCCTGACAAATCGAAAGTAAAACTATACTGGCCACTGCTTATTAACCACTGACTCCTTGATTCAAATCTAAGTCAGGCAGCTGAAAGTCTCCTCTCTGATACGTGTAAACCATTCAACAGAATGAAATAGTCAACACATGTTGTTTAAAAAAACAAGGCTGCAAAGTGCTGATAGCTTGCTGCTAATTAGCCAGAGAAAAGTAAAGCATCTTATTTAAACCTATCTCTCCATATTACCTCAGCATCCAACAGCAGACATCAGTCCAGTACAACTATTTGCTCACTGAGCTATGTACAATCTGAGTTACCTCAGTTGAAGTTGATTCAATGTGTTCAAGTGAGGTATACTGCTCATTGACTAATGGATGCTAAGGGTTGTTCAAAATGGCTGTTCATTTAGCTTGCTGATCCTTGAAGTCTGGACTCTTGTCAGTGTTGACAGCAGTAGAAAACATCTCTGGCAACTCCAATTAGTTAAAAGTTTCATAACGGACTGAGTTATCTTCAACATCTTGTAGATTCCAGATCACCACACTCTGACTAAGCTCTAGCTTTACACTTGTCAAAGCCCAATTACATTCCCTTTGTATCCTTTCCAGGACATTTTCCTAAAGTTAAACTGGAATAACTGCCCTTTTATCATAACCAGTGAGTCATCCCGAATTGTGAATGGCTGCTGGTACTTTAAATATGTTTTCCTGGCAAAACCACAGGACTTCTGGTTTGGCTAATCTTTGACACGATAACCAATGATTTGGTGAGGCATTCAATGTCCCTCTTCTTGTTAGATTTGTTTGTAATAATTATGCCTTATTTATTCGTGTTTTTTTGGTGACAATGTCAAAAAATTATTTGCCAACATAGCTGACATCTATGGGTTTTGTTTTCTGTTTGGATTCTTCCTTGAATCTAGTGAGCCCTAACAAATCCTATACTGATTGTCCCTTAACTTATTCCTTGACCTGCTGTTCCTGGACCAATTGCTTTTTGACTTTAACTAATTTGACTCAGTCCATAATTTACAGAAGATTGAGGCCAAGGCACATATTCATGCCGAAGAGTGTGAATTCCTGATTGTGAAGGATAAATTACCATGATCAGATGCCTCTTATATTCGAGAGCTTCTTGGAACATATTTTTAATTATTAATTATACCTCTTGAACAATTTTGACGGTATTAGGCAAGAACTTTCGAAAGCTGATTGGAGGCTGATGTTCGCAGGTAAAGGGACGGCTGGTAAATGGGAAGCCTTCAGAAATGAGATAACAGGAATCCAGAGAAAGTATATTCCTGTCAGGGTGAAAGGGAAAGCTGGTAGGTATAGGGAATGCTGGATGACTAAAGAAATTGAGGGTTTGGTTAAGAAAAAGAAGGAAGCATATGTAAGGTATAGATCGAGTGAATCCTTAGAAGAGTATAAAGGAAGTAGGAGTGTATTTAAGAGGGAAATTAGGAGGACAAAACGGGGACATGAGATAGCTTTGGCAAATACAATTAAGGAGAATCCAAAGGGTTTTTACAAATATATTAAGGACAAAAGGGTAACTAGGGAGAGAATAGGGCCCCTCAAAGATCAGCTAGGCGGTCTTTGTGTGGAGGCACAGAAAATGGGGGAGATACTAAATGAATATTTT
>NC_057738.1:13828571-13906143 GCF_004010195.1 Chiloscyllium plagiosum | reverse complement strand
TTGCGGCTGTACAGGACATTGGTTAGGCCACTGTTGGAATATTGCATGTAATTCTGGTCTCCTTCCTACCAGAAAGATGTTGTGAAACTTGAAAGGGTTCAGAAAAGATTTACAAGGATGTTGTCAGGGTTGGAGGATCTGAGATACAGGGAGAGGCTGAACATGCTGGGGCAGTTTTCCCTGGAGCTTCGGAGGCTGAGGGGTGACCTTATAGAGGTTTACAAAATTATGAGGGGCATAGATAGGATAAATAGACAAAGTCTTTTCCCTGGGATCGGGGAGTCCAGAACTAGAGGGCATAGGTTTAGGGTGAGAGGGAAAAGATATAAAACAGACCTAAGGGGCAACTTTTTCATGCAGAGGGTGGTACGTGTATGGAATGAGCCGCCAGAGGATCTGGTGGAGGCTGGTACAATTGCAACATTTAAGAGGCTATTGGATGGGTATAAGACCATAAGACATAGGAGTGGAAGTAAGGCCATTCGGCCCATCGAGTCCACTCCGCCATTCAATCATCGCTGATGGGCATTTCAACTCCACTTACCCGCATTCTCCCCATAGCCCTTAATTCCTTGTGACATCAAGAATTTATCAATCTCTACCTTGAAGACATTTAGCATCCCGCCCTCCACTGCACTCCACAGCAATGAATTCCACAGGCCCACCACTCTCTGGCTGAAGAAATGTCTCCGCATTTCTGTTCTGAATTTACCCCCTCTAATTCTAAGGCTGTGTCCACGGGTCCTAGTCTCCTCGCCTAACAGAAACAATTGAATAGGTATATGAATAAGAAGGGTTTGGAGGGATATGGGCCGGGTGCTGGCAGGTGGGACTAGATTGGAGTGGGATATCTGGTCAACATGGACAGGTTGGACCAAAGGGTCTGTTTCCATGCTGTACATCTCTATGACTCTGTGACTCTAATGTAATTTCACTGCTGTTGGCGTAGACAATGTGCTTTTGACTATTGTTCACGACCTGATTATAGGGAGTCACCCCATATCATGCTTAAACTTAAGGAAATAACCATTGACAAAAATATCCTCTTGCCAAAAGATGAGACCTGGATCATTAATTTGCCCTAAGAGCATGAGGCTTTTCTTCTATTGTAGTCTGTTCAACCTCATTAACATCTGTATGTGTATCTATATGACTTTGTGTTTTACTGTGAATGTGCCCGACTTCAGCACCTTTTGGCAAAGTGGCCTATTGTACAGATCAGCCATTCCTTTTTAATAGTTAGGTATTGTCAGTGCTGGTGTGGCTTTTGGCTTCACAGTGCTGACAAGAATCTTTAGTGTCTCATCTTTGTTCTATTTGCTATATTGTTTTTTTCACGAGTGCCTTGTGTGGTTTCGTCCCTTAAGAAATGAATGGATTTTACTAATCTCCTGCGATAAAATTGATGGCCTACTCTTAGGACTGTTCTTTGCTGCTTCTTGACTTCAGATTCACTCAGCATTTCTATGGCTTCCTCTCAAGTTAAATCATCCTTTGACTGTAATAAATCTAACAACATCTTATCAGCTAGCACTTATGAACTCTGACTTTAATGTTAAGGTTAGGAAAGGGGTGTGAATACTCTCAAGTAGATTAGCATAATGAAGGAGGAAGTCTTGGGTGTCTTGCAATGCCTTAAAGTAGACAAGTTCCCAGGGCCAGACGAGATCTATCCCAGGATACTGTTCAAGGCAAGGGAGGAAATAGCTGGGCCTTAACAGATATCTTTGCATCCTCTTTGGCCTCAGGCAAGGTTCCAGAGGACTGGAGAATGGCCAATGTTGTTCCTCTGTGTAAGAAGGGAGACAGAGATAATCCAGGTAAATACAGGCCAGTGAGCCTGACATCGGTGATAGGGAAGCTGTCAGAGAAGATTCACATTTGGAAGCAAATGGACTTGTTAGTGATAGGCAGCATGAGGTTGTGTGGGAAGGTCACGTCTCACAAACTTGATTGGTTTCTTTTGTGGATTATCCTGCTTTTCCAGCATCACACTCATCGACTTTTTTTGTAGAAGTGACACGAATGACTGATGAGAGAAGGGCAATGGATATTGTTTACGTGGACTTTAGTAAGGCATTTGATAAGGTAATTCATGGCAGGCTGGTACGAAAAGTAGAGTCTCATGGGATCCAAGGTGAGCTGGCTAGATAGATACTGAGCTGGCTTGGTCATTGAAGACAAAGAGTGGTGAAAGGGTGCTTTTCAGAATGGAGATCAGTAACTCATTGACAAGGTGGCTTAGTGGCTAGTACTGCTGCCACACAATGCCAGGGACCTGGGTTCGATTCCTGCATCAGATGGATGTGTGTGTGGAGTTTGCATGTTTTCCCTGTGTCTGTGGGGGTTTCCTCCAGGTGCTCTCGTTTCCTTCCATAGTCCAAAGATGTGCAGGGCAGGTGAATTGGCTATGCTAAATTCCCCATAGTTAGGTGTATTAGTCAGGGGTAAATATAGTGTAGAGGAATGGGTTTCTCTTCAGAGGATAGGAGTGGACTTGTTGGGCCAAATGGCCTGTTTCCATATTGTGGGAAATCTAATCTAAGCTAGTGGTGTTCCACATGGTTCAGTGCTAAGACCTTTGTTGTTTGTACATAATCCAGATAAATGTGAGATGATACATTTTAGAAGATCAAATTCAGGTGCAAATTATACAGTAAATGGCAGAACATTTAGCAGCATTGGCATACAGAGGGAAAAACAATGACTGCATCTGCTGTAAACCAGATTCTGGATTAGTGGTGCTGGAAGAGCACAGCAGTTCAGGCAGCATCCAAGGTGCAGCAAAATCGACGTTTCGGGCAAAAGCCCTTCATCAGGAATGGGAATGGAATGGGATACAGAGGGATCTGGGTATACAGATCTACAGATCCCTGAAAGTGACAACACAGGTGGTTAAGAAGGCATACAGAACACCTGCCTTCATTGGCCAGGGTATCGAATATAAAAGTTGGCAAGTTATATTAAAGCTATACAAACTTTTGTTCAGCTACTTTTGGAATATTGCATGCAATTCTGGTCACCACAGTAACAGAAAGATGTGAATGCTTTGGAGAGGGTTCAGAAAAGGTTTACCAGGATATTGCCTGGTCTGGAGGATTTTAGTTATGAGGATAGTTTGGATTAACTCTATGTGTTTTCACTGGAATTGAATTGAATTAAATTGAATGGAATTGAATTTATTGTCACGTGTACCAAGGTACAGTGAAAAGCTTTGCCTTGTGAGCAATACAGGCAGATCACAGAGTTAAATAGCATTGATAAGTAAATAATAGGTAAACAGCGGCAAAACAAAAACTCAGGTACAGGTGAATGCTAACAGCATGTGAGTCCATTCAGTATTCTAACAACAAAGTAAGGTAGAAACTGTTTCAAAACTGGCTGGTGCATGTGTTCAGGCTTCTGTATCTTCTCCCCGATGGTAGAGGTTGTAGAAAAACATTGCCAGGGTGGGATGGATCTTTGAGAATGCTGGCGGCCTTTCCTTGACAGCAGGCCTGGTAGATGGATTCTATAGATGGGAGGTTGGTCTTTGTGATTGTCCGGGCCGAGTTCACCACCTTCTGTAACCATCTCTGATCTTTAATGGTACAATTGTCATACCAGGTAGTGTTACATCCAGACAGAATGCTCTCGTTGGCGCACGTATAAAAGTTGGCAAGAGTATTCCAAATGCCAAATGTTTTCTGCTGCCGAGGTTGAGGGATGACCTGATGGGAGGTCTCCAAAGTTGTGAGAGGCATAGATAGGGTGGATAGGCAAAGACTTTTTCCCCAGGGTGGAAAGGCCAACTACAAGAAGGCAAAAGTTCAAGGTGAGAGGGAGAATATTTAGGGGAGAAGTGTGGGCAAGTTTTTCACACAGAATTTTGTGGGTGCCTGGAATACACTGCAAGTGGAGGTGGCAGTGCTTTAGCGATGGTTAAGGCGTTATCTTGCTAGATACATGAATGGGAGGAGACAGACTGATAGAAACCATGCATGAGCAATAAATAGTGGGTCTAAATAAGGATGAGGGATTGGTGCAGGCTTGGTGGGCTGAATGGCCTGTTCCTGTGCTGTATTATATTGTGTTGTGTTGTGTAAATCACATTAGGCATATTTCTTCACTGACCTACATAAATCATAAACGAAATCACCTATGGATTTTCTTGGATGCCAAACTCTTCTATTAAATCTCACATTTGAAAAAGGTTTATTTATTCTGAGATTAAAGTATTTGTTAAAGCCTTTTGGTGTTCCTTCAAAAGTATCTATTACCTCTTTTACATCTTAGCAAGCTTTAATATCATTAACTATACTCTCAATTGTGCATAGAAGAATACTTACTTGTTCAGCTTCTGATTTAGTAACTTAAGAATTGCTTTGTCCAAGATCTCTTACTCAGAGTTTTCTTCAGCCCATCTTTGAATTTAACTCTTGTGTGTAATATTATATCTGAGCCTGTCTCTTTTTTTGCCTTATAGGTATTGAATTTTACAGTAATATCAGTCCCTCTACACTGTGTGTCCACTGGAGGATTTCCCCATGGTTTAAGAGAACAGCATAAGGAATAGAAGTAATATCCAGGCCAAAAGAGAAAATGCTGGAAAATATCAGCAAGTCTGGCAGCATCTGTGAGGAGAGAAAAGAGCTGACATTTCAAATCTAACTGACTCTTTGTCAAAGCTTTGACAAAGGGTCAGTTAGTCTTGAAACGTCAGCTCTTTTCTCTCTTTACAGATGCTGCCAGACCTGCTGAGATTTTCCAGCATTTTCTCTTTCGGTTTCAGATTCCAGCATCCGCAGTAATTTGCTTTTAATATCCAGGCCATTTGTCGCCTGAGGCCGGTCTGGCCATACAACAAAATCATGGCTGATATGCACCAGGCCTCAATTCTTCTTTTGTGCCAACTCATTAATGCCCTCAATTCCCTGTTATTTTAAATCTCTTTCTACCTACTTTCATTGATCTAGCCTCGACAACTCTGGGGTAGATATTTCTAGACAGTCATACACTCTGGGATAACTATAGATTTTTTTATTCACTCATAGGTTGTGAGTGTGGCTGGCAGGGCAGTACTCATTGCCCATTCCTGGTTGCCCTTCAGAAAGTCCTGGTGAACTGTCTTCTTCAACAACTTCAATCCATTTGGTCTAGGTGCACCAAGGACGCAGATAGAGGGAGGATTCTGGGGTTTTAACCCAGCAGCACTGAAGGAATAACAATGCACATCCAAGTGTGGATGATGTATCGTTTGGTGGGAAATGTGGAAATGTTTCCATTTACCTGCTGCCCTAGTCCATGTAGATGGAAGTAATCATGGGCTTCAGAAAGGGCTGTCTAGGGAGCCTTGCTGATGATACACGCTGTATGAGGGGTGAAGAGATGAACATTTGTGGATGCGGTTCCAATAAAGTGGTTTGCATTTTTCTGAATGGTGTCAAGTTTTTTGATGTTCCTGTAGCAACACTCATCCAGTAAAGTGGAGACTTTCCATCACACTCCTGTCTTGTGGTTCCTAAATGGTGGACAAGATTTGGGAAGTCATGAGGTGAGTTACTCATTGCAGGGAGTCCAAGCTTTTGACCTGCTCTTGTAGGTACACTATTTATATGGCTAGTGGTTTATGGTCAATGGATGTTGGTTGTGGGAGATTCAGTGATTGTCAAGGGACAATGGTCAAGTTCTCTGTTGTTGGAGATGGCCATTGTCTGACCCTTGTGTCGAACAAATTTTGTCTGAAACATCGATTTCGCTGGTCCTTGGATGCTACCTGAACTGCTGTGCTCTTCCAGCACCACTAATCCAGAATTCACTTACCACCTGTCATCTCAAGCCTGATAATGTCCAAGCCTTGCTACATTTGGACAAGGACTGCTTCAGTATCTGAGGAATCATAAATGTTGCTGAATATTAAGGAGACTTCAGCAAACTTCTCCTTATGATAGAGGAAGTTCATTGATGGAGTAGCTGAAGATGGTTGTCTTAGGACACTACCCTGAGGAACTCCCGCAGACATGCCCAGGAGCTGAGTTGACTGACCTCCAACTGCCACAATCATTTTACAATGTGCCAGGTATGACTCCAACCAAAGGAAAGATAGCCCATAGCTGTCCCTGCACAGTTCCTGACATTTTTCCCAGTAACAGCAAGAACTTGATGCCCCACTATTCAAGTGAGAGTCACACAGGTAGACTGGCCTTTTCCCTCGGTACCAGTGGCGGAGGCCATGACACCAGACCATGCCAGCCTGGTCCAAGGTTGCCAGCTGAGTCATTGGAGTGTCAGACATTTGGAGGAACACACAGATATGCACAATGAAGTTCAATGACCTTCAGCACTCCATCGGTACAAGTGGCATCATCTTCACTCTAATGCTTACTCTGTTACAGTACCCACCTCGCACCAAGACTCTACTGTTCATTTCTCACCATTGCTCGTAATATCTTCCTGCACTCACTGTTCCCCACTCCAACCCCTGACACCACTAACCCTGCATGCCCTGTGTTCTGTCTACTCACTCATCTCCTCACCTGCACCAAAAGTAATAGCACTTTCACCTCCTTTAATCCTCATTCTAGGAGGAAAACAACCTACAACCCACAAAAAAAAGTTAAGCGGTTGCCCAACATTCAGCACCTCACACCTTACGTGGCATGTATCCTGACTGTCACCACCCTGAGTGGTTGATTGGCTCTCTCCAAGTTCCAATCGGTAACCATTCAGACCACTACTGTGTACCTACAAGAGCAGGTCAAAAGCTTGGACTCCCTGCAATGAGTAATTCACCTCATGACTTCCCAAATCTTGTCCATCATTTAGAAACCACTATTTTCTTTTACAATAGACTGATAGAGGGGAATTGAATACAAAGTTGGGGGGGGGTGTGGTTATGATACATTTATACTGAGTACTGGTGAGACCAGTTTTGGAGCACTCCGCACAGAGTTGCATATAATATTGAACACCCAAAGCTGTGAAAGGCACTGTATAAGTGCCTTTTTTTTGCAATGTATCTTGGCATTCATCTTTTAAAGAGTTAAATTCCGAGAAGGTAGCACACAAATCAGAAATCTAGAAGGAAAAAACCAAACCCATGTTTACTGACAGTACACATCAGTCCATGTTGATAAATGTCCTGTTGCTATTTCAATACAAATCATTGTCACTGCAACAATATTATTCCTGCTGTTCATTCTGCTTTCATCATTTTCCATGGGCTAGGTGAAATGCTGACTGATGTTAAATGTGAGGTCGCATGAACAGGAAATACTTTGTCATCTTTGGCCAGTCAGAGGATTTCCTCTTGACACAGCCCCTGTGAGGCCTGTACAGCATTTTCGTTGGGCACTGTCTGTCTGTCTTTTGCTACGGTTCCATTTTTCCTAACTGTTGACTGTAAGTTAAGTTGGTCTCTGCTTCCTTCTTTCTGCTCATCTTTTTTATCCCCCATCCCTTTATTTTTGGTAAAGTTTGTAGCTTCACTGTTAGTGCCATTCAGATGATCTTTTCTCTCTTTGGAATGGGCAGAAATTAAAAGAATTTTCTTTCATGCCACATGCTGATTACATCATGGTATAGGCTAGCACATTATTGAGCTTGCAAAAAAAAAAGGTTTTCTCTTTTAACTGAAGATATACCTCTTAGGCTTGATGCTAACACAATATTTGATAGGGCAGGTGCACCGACATTGTTTTCAGTGGTGTGGAAAATAGGAAATAATCCTTCGTAAATCTTATGGAGATTCAGGAGAAACTGCTTTATGCAAAGTGTTCTGAGAATATGGAATTCCCTGCCACAAGGAGGGATTGATGCAAAGAACACGGTTACCTTTAAGGGGATCTGAAAAAATGGCATAAAGGAGAAAGAAACAGAGGGCATGCTGATACAGTGAAATTAAACACTGTGTGAAATGGCCGGTATACAGCTTTAACAATAGGATAGACCTGAAAACAATAAATGTGGGAGATCATAGTGGGACAAGCAGCATCCAAGGAGAGAGATTAAGCCAATGTTCCACATCTGGACGTCTCTTCATCAGAGCTGACTCTGAGAGAGCACTATGACAGCAGACAAACACTCTGGAGGTGCAGCTTGGTCCACTCAATGGACCAGGTGTGTGTCTCTGAACTGGACGCTGCCTGATTCACTGTGTTCCCCAGCATTTGTTGTTTTCAGTACAGATTCTAGCATCTGCCATAATGTACTCCGAAATAGGATAGACCTGTTGAGTTGAACTGCTTGTTCCTGTGCTGTATGTTTGATGTAATTGTTATCTTTCATGGAGTCATAGAGTCTTCCAACACAGAAACAGACCCTTTGGTCCAACCAGTCCATATCGAACATAATCCCAAAGTAAGCTAGTTCACTTACCTGCTCCTGGCCCACATCCCTCCAAACCTTTTCTACCTCTCAAACAAAGCATTCATATTTTTGATGTAATCAAGTATAAATTCTAAATCAAAAACCTTTTCAAATCACTTCATTGCTGGATTATCTCATACCAATCATTCTACCTCACCCTCTTTCATAGAATAGTTAACTAGCCTTTAGTCAGGGTAAAAACAATGGCTGCAGATGCTGGAAACCAGATTCTGGATTAGTGGTGCTGGAAGGGCACAACAGTTCAGGCAGTGTCTGAAGAGCAGTAAAATCGACGTTTCTGGCAAAAGCCCTTCATCAGGAATAAAGGCAGAGAGCCTGAAGCGTGGAGAGATAAGCTAGAGGAGGGTGGGGGTGGGGAGAAAGTAGCATAGAGTACAATAGGTGAGTGGGGGAGGGGATGAAGGTGATAGGTCAGGAAGGAGAGGGTGGAGTGGAGAGGTGGAAAAGGGGATAGGCAGGTAGGACAAGTCCGGACAAATCATGGGGACAGTGCTGAGCTGGAAGTTTGGAACTAGGGTGAGGTGGGGAAGGGGAAATGAGGAAACTGTTGAAGTGAATCTGCCTCTACTAATTTTGAAACTTTCAACTTATTTTGCATTTGACCTAACTTCCATGAACTATTTAAATTATGTAAGCTTTTGGTATTTACACTTATCGCAGTTCATTATCCATCCAAAATGATTGGTAAACCATGACAACATGAGCTCATCTTACACTTGGCGGCTGCAACAAATTAGCATTATTCCCTCTTTGTCTGCTCTTATCCCATGCTCAGCCTCATAGTTATGTGAACCTCAGTTCACCTTCTACAAAGGGGAAGGGTGATGATAAAACTCTGACTATTTCCCTCTCACTCTTCTCATTTATCTTAAGTTGCTTTTCACTTAATGGCTTTTAGAGATTGTGTAAATCCCAATGTATCTCCCACACTCCCTTGGGGTCATCTTGTCCTTATGTAATAATGTAAAATGGGTGATAGCGAATTGAAAGCCAATATTTACATCTCTCTTAGTTTATTTTTCTATGGACTTCAATCAGGAGAGTTTGAATCTGTCTCCACAAGACTGTTTCCTGAGATGGCAAGATTGTTGTGAGACAAGAGACTAGGTCATGTCACCTAGTATTCACCGGAGAGGGGATTTTATTGAAACATATAAAATCTGTCAGGGCTGGACAGACTGGATAATGTCTCCTCTTGGCATGGCTCCAGAAAAAGGAACACGGTCTCAGTGTGCAGTGGGCCATTTAGGATTAATACGAGGAGAGGTTTTTTTTTCACTCAAAGGGTAGGGTACCTGTGGAATTTTCCACTATATAAGGCTGTAGAGGCCAAGGCGAAAGGGGGACAGGGACCATGACCTGACTCTAGATGCCCCTTCCTCACAAGGGCACTCAGTGATGCCAATTAGCAGTCAGCCTGAGGTGGAGCCTCAGACAGGAACCCTCCCCCCTTGAAGAAATCTTCTCTCAGAGCACTCCACAAGTGGCAAGGCCATCTATTTTCACAGTGCCTGCCATCCTCACCCTCAGCTGAATATATCTAAAAAAGAAATTGAAAGATTACTGGAGGCTGAAGGTGTCAAGGAGTGGAAGTTTGGCACTGAGATAGAAAATCAACCAGGATCGTGTGAAATGGCAGATCCGATTCTTTGAGCAGAATGGTCTACTTCTATTTTCTATGACTCTATGTTTCTATGTTAAATGGTTTGACCATTATTCACTGTCAGTTATTTTACATTATCACATAAGGGTCAAATCACGTCCTTAAAGTGATACCCACAAATTATGTAAACGGTTAACTACCATATATTCCATGTGGCTGAAACAGACAGAACAAACCCTACCCCATTTTATTCTTAGACTCAACTCCGTGGGCGGCACGGTGGCACAGTGGTTAGCACTGCTGCCTCACAGCGCCAGAGACCCGGGTTCAATTCCCGCCTCAGGCGACTCTCTGTGTGGAGTTTGCACATTCTCCCCGTGTCTGCGTGGGTTTCCTCCGGGTGCTCCGGTTTCCTCCCACAATCCAAAAATGTGCAGGTTAGGTGAATTGACCATACTAAATTGTCCGTAGTGTTAGGTGAAGGGGTAAATGTAGGAGTATGGGTCCGGCTTCGGAGGGTCGGTGTGGACTTGTTGGGCCGAAGGGCCTGTTTCCACACTGTAAGTAATCTAATCTAATCTAATCCATATACTTTAATCCACCTTACAGTATCAATATTGTACATATATGTGGAACAAGCTCTTCCATTCCATTATTTGGAGATGCTGGTGTTGGACTGGGGTGTACAAAGTTAAAAATCGCACAACACCAGGTTATAGTCCAACAGGTTTAATTGGAAGCGCACTAGCTTTCAGAGCGTCACTCCTTCAGGTGTCAAACACCAGATGAAGGAGCGTCGCTCTGAAAGCTAGTGCTTCCAATTAAACCTGTTGGACTATAACTGGTATTGTGTGATTTTTAACTTCTTTTCTATTATCCTTTCCTCACCATAGCTTTATGTCCAAATGATTTGCAGCTGTACAGGGCCCTGGCAAGACCACACCTGGAATATTGTGTGCAGTTCTGGTCTCCAAATTTGAGGAAAGACATTCTGGCTATTGAGGGAGTGCAGCGTAGGTTCACGAGGTCAATTCCTGGAATGGCAGGACTATCTTATGTTGAAAGATTGGAGTGACTGCACTTGTATATCCTTGAGTTTAGAAGACTGAGAGGGGATCTGATTGAAACGTTTAAGATCATTAAAGGATTGGACACTCTGGAGGCAGGAAACATGTTTCCACTGATGGGTGAGTCCTGAACCAGAGGACACAGCTTAAAAATAAGGGGTAGGCCATTTAGGACAGAGATGAGGAGAAACTTCTTCACCCAGAGAGTGGTGGGTGTATGTGGAATGTTCTGCCCCAGAGGGCAGTGGAGGCCCAGTCTCTTGATTCGTTTAAGAAAGGGTTGGATAGAGCTCTCAAGGATAGTGGAATCAAGGGTTATGGAGATAAGGCAGGAACAGGATACTGATTAAGGATGATCAGCCATGATCATAATGAATGGTGATGCAGGCTCGAAGCGCAGAATGGCCTATTCCTGCACCTATTGTCTATTGTCTATAATTACAAATGAACCCTAGAATCATAGAATACTGACACGAACAATTCAGTGCAACTTGCCAGTCCACTCCCTGGTCACCTGGAAATGTGTCCTTTGCAGGTGCTTATGCAATTCTCCTTGGAAAGCCATGATTGAGTTGGTCTCTAGCACCTGGCAGAGGATTTCAGATTCCAGCCACTCATTCTATTTTCCTCTTGTTGCTTTTGATTCTTTTGCTGTTTACCTTATATATAGGTATCCTCTGGTTCTCAATCCTTCCATCCAAGTGACCAGTTTTCCTCGGTTTGGAACCCTTGATTTTCAGCAACTCTGTCAAATTTGTATCAAATCTCCTCTCAACTTTCTCTTTTTAAATAACATCACCTTCTATCCACACATCTGGAATCCCTGAAACCCAATTCCTCAGAACTGTTCTTGTAAATCGTTTCTGCGGGATCTGTAAAACCTTCACATTCTTTTGAAAATGTGGTACCCAGAGTTGAATGCTATACTTCCACTGAGGGCATATCAAGGCTTTGTAAAAATGGATCTTCAATTTCTTTGTTTTGTACTCTATGCCTCTATTATGAAAATTCAGAAACCAGAAAGCTTTTAAACCACTTTCTCAACCTGTCCTGCCACTTTGTGCATATATACCATTAGGTAATTTTGTTCCTGCACCCTATCTAGAATTCTACCCTTTTCCTTATATTGCTCTTCCTCTTTTTCTAAGTACAACTCAAACTTTTCTATGTTAAAATGCCACATTCCACCAGCCTGCTTTGCCCTCAATTCTCTTCACATGATATTTCAAAGTGCTTCTAAATTTAGTGTCAAATATAAGGAATTGTGCCCTGTACTCCCACATCTAATTAATCTGAATCAAGAAACAGATTGGCCTTACTGCCGTTCCTTCGCAGTCATTGGGTCAAAATCCTGGAATTCCCTCCGGACCGGCATTGTGGGTCAACCCACAGCAAGTGGACTGCAGCGGTTCGAGAAGGCAGCTCACCACCACCTTCTCAGGGGCAAATAGGGATGGGCTATCAATGCTGGCCCAGCCAGTGTCGCTCACATGAATAAAAGTAAAGCTAGTAAGGAGGCTGCAACAATAGTGGTCCTCAAACTTTGCTACATTCAATCTCTATCCTGTAAGGGCCATGTCTTCTTATTCTGTATTTTATTTGTTTAAAGTGCTGTGGACTGAAATGGGTCAGGACTGTAAAACAAAAAGTCAGAGTTTGGAAGATTGGCTACAGTGTTAAAAGTAAATAGCCTGACACTCATTGCTGGCATTATGCCAATAATTGTTTGAACAAGCAGTAATTAAAGGTGAATTGCAGATCATTGTGTGATTAGTTCTCAGGCAACAGAACAGCTTGCAGCTGGGCACATGGTACATGTTCAGTGCTTCCCCAGCAGTGTCTCTGTTCTCTGCAGTAAAACACTCACCATAATTCTGAAGAAAACCAGTTTATTTTTCCTCCAACAGTTATAGTTGTAAGCTGTGCAACTAACTGATATTCAGAGATTTTTTTGTAAGTGTACTATTTCTCACCAACCAGTGGAGGTATCTTGAAAAAGATGACTGAAGTATATGCAGGACAGTCAGAAATATTATCTCAACAATGGTGCCTGGGAACAAAAACTACTGAACTGTCTTTCCCCTTGATTCATAACCTACTTAACCCTGTCTATTTGTGTATGTGCAAGGGGAAGTTTATATGGGACTGGAGTTTTCATTACTAGTATTATAGACCAATGGCTTATAACTGGTTACCTGTAGGTAGAGTCTAATTACTTATAGCAAATAGTGATTCTTGTTCAGAACAGAAACTGGTTTGCACCCTTCATCAAACTGGTCAGGTAAATTGAGGAACTCTGTGTGTTTTATAAAATACTTACTTTTTCTAATGGATCCAGGAAGAGAGGGATTGATTTCCCAGCATGCTACTCCAATGATATGTAACAATCCCCACGAGAGAAGACTCTCCATCATGTCTATTTACAGAATTTAGGATTAGTTTTCCCTAGATCAATTGCAGAATCACAGAAGTATTACAGCATCAAAGGAGGCTATTCAGTCCAGTATATCTACGCTGACCTTGTGGTGGTTAGGATCTCTGTCTCAATATTTCTTTTGATGGAGAAACAGCAGAGTTGTTTGTTGTTCTTTTTCAATGAGTGTTGTGTTTAAAGTTTTTCACTGTAAATAGTTCTGAGCGGTTTACTGAAGTGTTGCTGAATAACCCAATGAGGAATCATAGTCTGGTTGCCTAGATTCAGAGTTGAGGGCAGTAATCTGATCAGTGGTGACTTTAGGATGATTTAGACAGAACCAGTCCTCTGGATGTCATACATATGCTGCAAAAGTGTATAAACTGGTCACACTCTCACCACTGATTCAGAAAGTCCTGAATGCACTCCAGAGAACATAAACCAGATTGAAAGTCCCTTGTTAGATTAAGGAAGTGCTTCACTGTTAAGGGTGCCAGCTTTGAGAGTGAACATTTGAACCATGCAATGTTTCCCTCTCTTTTTGTAAATGACCCCATGGAACTATCTGATGGGCAGCGAGGAAGTTGATCCTTTATGTAAACAACACATTACTGTTTGTTGCATTTGTCTCTGTGTAAATTGACTGCATGTTCATTACAATTCATGAGTAACTACATTTCAAAAATGGTTCATTGTCCATAAGGCATTTTGGATAGTCCTGGGGCCATTTGCTATACAAATGCAAATTGCTGCTTGTTTTTTTTTCACTGCCATCGTCTTAAATTTACAAAAGCACAAATTAAACCCAATATTCAGCTCTCAACAAGTCTCAACAGCAGACTCTAATGCAAGAGCACAGTGATATTCTTTGTAGTTGAAATAAGCTAATTTTACATGTGACTGATTTTATATTTCATCCTGTTTAATATTCCAGGTTTGATGAGCAGTTTTAAAATTCTATACTGAATCTGAAGTTTAATCCTAAATAGCATTGCCATGAAGCTCCGCAGTAATGGGTATAAAAAAAGCTTTGTAGATATTTGAGAAGAGCTGTATCAAATAACAGGACATAAATTATGCTAAAATAAATCTAATCCAAAGTAAATCCTAATATTAATGTTAATTTCAAAATAATCTCGTAAAATGCTCTAGGATCTGTACACATGTCCATGAAAATATTCTAGAAGTACCATTTAACCACAAAAGTGAAGGATTACATGATCACTGCCCCTTATGTATCTCCATCAGCTCTGCCTTTTTCTGAACACAAGCCTTTAAAAAGAAACATAGAAACAGCAAAAAGGTGCAGGAGGAGGCCATTCGGCCCTTCGAGCCTACACCGTCATTCAATATGATCATGACTGATCATGCAATCTCAGTATCCTATTCCTGCTTTCTCTCCATACTCCTTCATCCCTTTAGCTGCAAGGGCCATGTCCAGCTCCCTCCTGAATATATCTAATGAATTGGCCCCAACAGCTTCCTGTGGGAGAGAATTCCATAAGTTCACAACTCTCTGAGTGAAGAAATTCCTCCTCATCTTAGTCCTGAATGGCTTATCCCTTAGTCTTAGACCGTGACCCTTAATTCCGGACTTCCCAACATCAGGAAAAGTCTACCCACATCGAGCCTGTCTGGTCCCATCAGGATTTAATTTTTTTTCTCTGAGATCCCCAATCATTCTTCTAAATTCCAGTCAGTACAAGCCCAGTCAATCTAGTCTTTCTTCATTTGTCAGCTCTGCCATCCTGGGAATCAGTCTGGTCCTTTGCTGGACTCCTTCAATAGTAAGCATGTCCTTCCTCAGACTAGGAGACCAAACCTGCACACAATATTCAAGGTGTGGCCTTACCAACGCCCTGTATAACTGCAGCAAGACATCCTTATTCCGATATTCAAATCCTCTCTTTATGAAGGCCAGCATGCCATTAGCTTTCCTCACTACCTGCTGCACCTGAATGCTAACCTTCAGCGACTGTTCCACCATGACACACAGGTCTCATTGCACCTCACCTTTTCCTAAACTGCCACCATTCAGATAATAATTTACCTCCCTGGTTTTGCGACTAAAGTGAATAACCTCACATTTATCCATACTATATTGCATTTGCCAAGTATTTGCCCACTCAGCCAGCCTGTCCAAGTCACCTTGCAGCCTCTTAGCATCCTGCTCACAGCACACACTTCCACTCAGCTCAGTGTCAGCTGCAAATTTGAAGGTACTGCATTCAATTCCCTTATCCACCTCATTAATGTATATAGTGATTAGCTGGGGTCCTAGCATTGAACCCAACGGTACTGCACTTGTCACTACCTGCCTCTCTGAAAAGGCCCGTTTATCCCAATTCTCTGCTTCCTGTCTGCCAATGAGTCGTCTATCCACATCAATATATTACTTCTGATGCCAAGGGCTTTAATTTTGTTTACTAATCTCTTGTGTGGAATCTTATCAAAAACTTTTTGAAAGTCCAGATACACAACATCTACTGATTCACCCTTGTCTACTCTACTGGTCATATCCTCAAAAAATCCCTGAAGGTTTATCAAGCATAATTTCCCTTCAGTGAATCCATGCTGCTTTGGACCAATCCTGTCACGGCTTTCCAAATGCTCAGTTATTACACCCTTAGTTATTGACTCCAACAGTTTCCAACCACTCATGTCAGGCTAACCAGTCTATAATTCCCTGTTTTTTCTCTCCCTCCATTTTGTAAAAAGTAGGATTACATTAGCTACTCTCCAATCCATTGGAACTCTTCCAAAGTCTATAGAATGCAACATTTAAGGGGATGTTAACTGAGTATTTCTGTAGGCCTCGAAATCAGTGGCTGTACTGAGCCAAAGAAAAGGCCAAGAAACGTACCGATTCACATGGAAAAACTACACAGGAAAAAGAAGCACCCGTCCAGTTCTGGATGATAGGTTTCACAATAAAGAAATTGAAATGTGAAGCAAAACCACTTTTAAAGCCAGCCGGGGGGAAAAATAACAAGCTGTTAAATTATTTATTTCTGTTCATGCTGCTATGACTGAAGGGGACGAGCGTGTTTCAAGCACTCCAACACCATTGCAACAATACTTCTCGAGATAAAGTTTTACTTCTCGACGGATCCTCTCCAAAAGTAAGATGCACATTTATAACGCATCTTTCATGAGCTCAGTCCCAAAGCATTTTACAGCCAATGAGTTGCTTTTGAAATGAAATTACTGTAATAACGTATCAGCCAATCTGTTCCCAGCAAGATCCTACAAACTATGTGATAATGGCAAGATATTATATTTTTCTTAAATGATGATGATTCAGGGATAACTATTGGCTGGGACAGCCTCTCTGTTCGTTTTTACTTCGTGACATGGTGTTTTTTACTCTAACCTGAGAATAGATGGGGCCTTAGTTTAAAGTTTCATCTGAAAGCCGGAAAAGCAAAGGGCTAATTCCTTAGAGTACATTAGAACATTCTTATGTTTAAATAACAGTCAGCTCCTGAGTAGGAAATTGCTGTTTAACAACTCCACCAGGGAAATCCACTATTGATTCTAAGCATTGGTCAAAGTACTATTGGAAATCTGACTTGTTCTTTTGAGTTGGCAGCCAGACAGTTTACGGGAGCTTGCATTTCCCTGTAGCATCATTTCAATAGAATATTGGTTTAAAGACTACAAGTATTGATTCCACCTTTGTACGACTGAAAGGCAAGTCAAAGAGAAGCCAAATGTGGGAATTTGTTGCACCCTCAGACAATCTTTCTGGACGATCAAGTAGCTGGACAGAGTTTAAGCATTGTACCACGTGCTCATGGAGTGGTGAAGGGAGCAGCTGGTTCACCTGAAGGATGGGAGAACATGCCAAGCATGCCAGTAGAGAACATGAAAGAGCAGTCGCAATGAGGGCTGGGAGACAACACATCGTGGGAATGCCATTGAACAGAGGATTAAACAATAAATCATTTGAAATTATGACAAAGGGAATGTAATTGTTGTGGAAGACTTTAATGGACTGGATCAGTCAAATTGGCAAGGGCGATCTGGAACATTAGTTTGTGTCGTATTCTGGTCACCCCGCTATAGGGAGGATATAATTAAGCTGGAGAGGTTTCAGAAAAGATGGATCAGGATGTTACTAGGAATGGACTTACCAGGAGAGGCTGGGAGTTTTTTCACTGGAGTGTAGGGGGTTAAGGAGTGACTTGATAGAGCTTTATAAAATTATGAGGAGTGTAGATAAGGTGAAGGTGCCTTTCCCCTTGGTGGGAAATTTCAAGATGGAGGGCATATTTTTAAGGTGAGAGGAGAAATATTTTAAAAACATGAGAGGCAACATTTTTACACAGAGAATGCTTCAGGTGTAGAATGAACCTCCAAAGGAAATGGTGGATGTAGGTACATTTACAATGTTTAAAAGATATTTGGATAAGTTCATGAATAAGAAATATTTGGAGAGATATGGATAAATGCAAGCAGGTCAGACTATTATGGTCAGTATGGACTGTTAGGACCAAAGGGTCTGTTTCCATGCTGTATGTCTCTATGACTTCAAAATGCTTTGTTGACAATATCCCAGAGTTACAAGTTGTGGAACCAATTAGAGATACCGCTATTTTAGAACTAATGCTATGCATTGAGGGAGGTTTAACTAGAACCGTCTCAGTAAAAGATCCACTGAAATTAAATGATTGTAATATAATGAAATTCCACACTTATCTGAAACAATACACTCCAATCACAAACAAGAATCTTAAATTGGAACAAAATAAGTTTCACAGGTAATGAAGGTAGAACTGACTGAGGCTGATTGGGCAAAAGGGCTAAAAGATATGGTGATAATTAAAGAGTGGGAAATATTAAACTGACAAGCTGGGAAGTCTTTGTAAAGTGAAAGCAAATAGCTATTGCATTACTAGGTGAGAGGTTCCTGCTCACAGAACTTTGAGAGTGTGCTTTTAAAACTTGGTAAGTGATTTCCAACTACTTGGATGTCAGTTCACTGGTCTTGCTTTTCATGGATCTGCTCTACACTGCTTTAGTCTTCAACATGGCATTGGATCAGCTTATGTAGTTATTTTCTTATTCACTTGAGAGTCATGGGCATCACTGGCCGGGCTAGCATTTATTGCCTATCCCTAGATGTCCTTGAGAAAGTGGTGATGAACTGCCTTCTTCAAGCACTGCTGTAGGTTAACCCACAATGCCATTATGGAGGGAGTTCCAGGGTTTTAACCCAGTGACAATGAAGGAACAGCGATATATTTCCAAGTCTGGATGGTGAATGGCTTGGAGGGGAACTTAAAGGTGGTGGTGTTCCCATGTACCTGCTGCCCTAGTTCTTCTAAATGGAAGTGGTCATGGGTTTGAAAGATGTTGTCTGAGGATTTTTGGTTAATGGAAGGTGATATGAAACACGAGTGTGAGATGTCTTGCAGATAAGGATAGGAGTGTGACTGATGAGAGAACTTGAGAGAAATGGATCTGTAAACTGTGTTACTGTGTGGCGTGTTGTGCAGGAGAATGTTGGCGAGGTCAGAGTGCGTTGACATCTGAAAGCAGATTGACACTCGCATTTCCTGGGAGAAAGTGAGGACTGCAGATGCTGGAGATCGGAGTCGAGAATGTGGTGCTGGAAAAGCACAGCACGTCAGGCAGCATCCGAGGAGCAGGAGAATCGATGTTTCAGGCAAGAGCCCTTCATCAGGAATAAAAGCTCTTGCCCAAAACGTCAATATTCCTGCTCCTCGAAAGCTGCCTGACCTGCTGTGCTTTTCCAGCATCACACTCTCGCTTCACATTTCCTACACAGGCCAACATTTATTGCATCTCGTTCACAAGTGAATGGGCTTGCTAGGCATTAGCCATATCGGTCTAGAACATGAGTCAAGGAAGACTGGTCTTCTGCTCTAAATTACATCATTGAGTTTGGTTGGGTTTTTACAGGAGTCCAACAGTTTTGGTGGTAACTGCTATACATGCCTGCTTTTTCTTTTGTTTATTTATTTTATTCTGTTCTCTGGAAATGAAAATGGAGGGCTGGGGCATCTTCCTGCTTAAGATAATAAGACCATAAAATATATGAACAAAATTAAGCCATTCAGCCCATCCAGTGTGCTCCACCATTCGATCATGGCTGCTATGTTTCCCAACCTTATTCTCTTGTTTTCTCCCAATAACCCTTGATCCCCTGTTTAATCAAGAACCTATCAACCTCCTTTTTAAAAACATTCAACAACTTGGCCTCCACAGTCTTCTGCGGCAATGAGTTCTACACAGCTACCACCCTCTGGCTTCAGATGGAAACCAATGTGTATTATGACAATTAGGCTCTATGCCTTCTGAAGGGATCTTTTCATTTACAAATTGGCTGCACCATTCTTATACTAGATCATCAATAGCACTTGAAAGTATTTTATTGTTCGAAAGTACTTAGAGATGTCCATGTCAATGTTTCTTTTATATTCTTTCATTCTTTTCTTTGCAGTTTATTCATCTAAATATTGGAATTATTGAAGTGGTCTTTGGTTTAGAGGGATGTTTTGGTTGATGAGATCATTCATGGCATAATTATACAATATTATACTGAATTGAGACAGGGATATGAAATGGTTGCATGAACAAGGATGCATCTTGCAAAACAAGATGGTTAAAACTTGGAATAAAATAGTAGCCTGGCCTTTTGTAGAAATGTAAAACGTATTATCTCAATTCTATCATTTTTGATGATCTTGGATTCCAGTTTGCAATATAAATGACCAGCTGTTTCTATCTCCATGATCTCGAATGTTGCTCCTTTGTGTCAATGACCAGTAGAGGGCACTGAAACACAGACTAAAATGGAACTTTTCTTGGTTTACCCTCCATCCCATCTGCTCAGCCCTTGACCCCCAGTTGGTGCTAAACTTGAGGACTCAGCCCAAGATTGATAACTTGCCATTTAGGCAACATGTGAAGCTGAATATCAGCCAAGACCAGGCATTTGACCCAGGCACCACACATCACATAGTTCATTTGTTACAATTCTGAGCGACCATATGTCTGATTGAATGGAAATAGTGCACTAACGCTTCAGAGACTGGTAAGCTGAACTACTTAAGTTCCAAAAGAAAATTTATGTCAGATAAGTTTAACAGTTTATTCTTCTCACACTAAAAGGTGGACCAAGCCATAAATTCAGAATCTGAGTTTTTGAACTGACTCAATAATTGAAGTTCACTTTTGTTTCATAGTGATAAAGTCTGATCATTAAACTTGTTATTGTGTTACATATAAGACAAGCTTTGTTTGGATTGAAATTGCAATCATGTATTTTTGTCTGTACTGGCCTGCTACAGCCCGATGACCACCACCGTGAGGCACATACCCTGTAAGCAGACATCTTTGTTTTAATGAACTCTTTGTGTTGAAATTGCTGCTATGTTGTATACTCAAAGCAAAGTATCAGGAGTGGTGAGTTTCCGAGCTGAAATTTAAAAAAAAAGCACAGCTGCAGAGCTGCCACTGAAAATAAATGAAGATCACACGTAAGAACTGCTTAAGAGAATGGGTTCTTTCCCCACCAGCTCCTCTTCAGATAACTGGGGACCTGCAGCAGAATTGGAATTTCCTCCGTGAACAATGGCATAATTATGTGACATTAATTATGTGGTTTTGAGCTAACCAGGACAAATACATGCCACTTCACTTCTACCACTGTTGGGAAGAGACTATTTCAAAATACGTTCCACCTTAAACACAAGGCAGAATGTTTTGTTTTAAAAATTGAAGGTGGATTTTGAACTCCAAGTGAACATTACACATGAATGGTGAGTATTCAATACTAGGGAACAAAGTGAAGAGAATCCATTGAGCAATGTGTAACAGCCCTCCTTCAACTTGCAGCAACCAGTGAATTTGCACAATTAAATGGTAAGCTAAGTCACAACAGAGTGGTGTTAGGAATGAGGAACAAAACGTGAAAACACCCCTACTGAGAGAAAGCGAACCTATACTTAGGAAGGAAATTAATTTGTGCAGAAATGCTAAGGTTGTGAATCATCAGCTACGTCTATTTATGGTACGATGGACCAGGTACTGCATTAATTATGCTGTCAGATCTCCCAGGCACACAGAGTGGACCAGTCAGTGACAAAAGGCAGGATGCAAATACTACAGAACCATCGCTCAAGCCCAGCCTGGGGAGTTCGGTATTCTTGCTGCAAGGAGCTGAAATACTTTGCACACAATTGTGTGACAAAAAAGAAGTAGAACAAGCAGCTGCAGATGGCGACTGGAGAGTTAAGGGCTGAAGATTCTGACAAATCACTATGCACAATACTATATACCACGCTGGTTCAGTCAAGTCGATAGGTGAGACATGGTTTCCAGACCCTGTTGGAATGAAGACTGGAGAAGGGGAACATTGGATCAAAATTAAATATCAGATAGGTACTGCTGCATCATACAACATTATGATATTCACACACCTTTGCAAAGTGGTTTAACATGACAATCCAAAAACAAAGCCCTTAAAAGTAAGGTCAAGCCTATATGAAGGCATCATACTGAAGCCAAGAGGGTAGATTACTCTGTGTGTACATTGTAATAACGTGAATGAGGCCCTGGAATTCCAGATCATAGATGATCAAGCAAATGCCGTTCAATGTGCAGAGTGTTTTGCAAATGTTACAGAACACTAAACGACTGACCATGGAACAGATCCTAGATGTGTACAAGATTGTGTGCACCGATGAAGGGCTTATGCTTGAAACATCAACTCCCCTGCTCCTCAAATGCTGCCTGACCTGCTGTGCTTTTCCAGCACCACACTGATCTCCAGCATCTGCAGTCCTCCATTTGTTTTTTTTTAGATACAGTAAAAGTCCAATGTTTTGTTTATTTATTTGATATGCAACTGTACAGAACCAAACCACCATTGTGACAAGTTGTGTATGCAAAGATTTTTTTATAAATAAAGTATATTTTTGAAATTTATAAAAAGATGCCTTGGAGTGCAAGTTCAGAGTTCCTTGAAAGTTGAGTCACAAGTAGACAGGGTAATGAAGAAGGCATTAGGTACATTTGCTTTTATTGGTCAGTAGTCATGTTGCAGCTGTACAGGATATTGGATAGGTCACTTTTGGAATCCTGCATTCAATTGTGGTCCCCCTGCTTTAGGAAAATTGTTGCGAAACGTGAAAGGATCAGAAAAGATTCACAAAGATGTTGTCAGGGTTGGAGTGTTTGAGCTGTAGGGAGAGGCAGAATTGTCTGGGGCTATTTTTCCTGGAGTGTCAGAGGCAGAGAGGTGACCTTATAGAGGTTTATAAAATCAGGACGGATATGGATATCATGAAGAGCCAAGCTCTTTTCTCTGGGGTGGGGGAGTCCAGAACAAGAGAGCATAGGTTTCGAGTGAGAGGGGAAAGATTTAAATGGGATTTGAGGGGGCAACTTTTTCATACAGAGGGTGATGCATATATGGAATGAGTTGCGGGGGAAGTCGAGAAGGCTGGTACAATTACAGCATTTAAAAGGTATCTTGATGGGTATATGAATAGGCAGGGTTTAGAGGGATATGGACCAAATGCAGGCAAAGGGACTGGATTATTTTAGGATATCTGGTCGGTATGGACAAGTTGGACTGAAGGGTCTGTTTCCGTGCTGTATATCTCTCTGACTCTATTACTCTAAAAACAAGAATGTACAGCCATCCAGTGGTTCAATTAGTTTAAAATTCTAGTGACTTTCATCGTGTTGATTTGGGAAGGTGTGGGTGAAGGGAAAGATTTCTTGTTGGTGTGGTTAATTATAACCTGATTCGATTTTCGTTATTTTACTCAATTTAAATCCAATTGGTTAATCAGAATCTATTCAAAAACAGTGTGACCAATACACTTGGTTTCATAGCACTCATTTTTGAAGGATAAATTAGCCTGAAACTTTTCATGGATTGGGAGAGGAAGGCAATAGGCAGTTGGGATCCGCATTTTCTTCAAAATGGGTATTCTGCGGCACTTGACCTTCAGACCTAATAAGCAATAATTGAGCCAGACACTGAGGCTGGGATTTTCCATTAGGGTTGGGGCAAGTCCAATCTCGCATCATGTTACAAATAGTTACCCAGCATGCCTTTCAACAAACGAGCAAATTAGAGACCACTGGTGCATGCGATGTGCCATTCAAGACACAGATGGCTTCTCCAGGTCTGGGCAACATACAGGACAATCCCGAGTGATCACCATCTGAACTGAAAGCTGCTGATCCTACAGGGAAAAAGGTGATGCCTCACAGTGAAAGTTTAAAACAAAGTTAATTTAAGAACGGCCAAGGCTGCCAGGCTGCCTTTGTGGAAGGGAGCCAGTCCACTGGATGTTCTTAACAACCAGAGCTATGGCCTGACAGTCATGGCGAGTGTTGGAGTGTGGTCCCTCGTGGATTGAGACTCTGACGTTAGTCCTCTGACCCTCTGTCACCCACTGTCACCCACTGTCACTCAACATGTTTCAATCGTAGTGTGAGGTCTGTCCTCTGGCAGCATTGGAAGAACCCTCAACTATCTCAATTGGTTATATTTGTGGGAAGGTAGCCATTCTATCCCTGACCTGACCCTCTGATAATAGTCTTGAATCAGCTGACACATTGGTCAACAGCCCAACATTCGTGGCTGTCTCTAGTCCTATCTCCAACACCCTTCACACATGCTGTCTTCTAGCTTGTCCCCTCTTAGACACTGGCCCAACTGTCTACTCTGAATCTGCTTTCCTTCCCAAACCTCTGACCATTACTCCAGTCTCTTAGCCTGACACCCAACATTGAAATTTCAAGCTCCCAAGGCTTCCTATATTTCCTTTTCCGTTTTTTCTCCCAATTCTTGTGTATGATCCTCCTGGCTAATATAAGTACCTTATTCTCCTACTCATTCTCCTTCCATTCGGCCTACTCTTACCTAGCCTCTGTCTTAATGTTCTCTTTCAACCCTAAACATACCTTTCCTGCCCCGCCCCATGCCCAGAACCCTTTACCTCCAATGCTTCTATCTTAACAGCCCAATTTGCTATTCAACTGTACTTTTCATTACAATGAAGCTAAGGCCCAAAGTCATTGGCACTTAGCTCTCAAATCAGACCCCGGACATTCTCCACACATATCCCCACCCACTGTGCAGATCTGAATTACTGAACTGTTTTGCCAATAATTCTTAATACAGATCATAGAGTGATAGAGATGTGCAGCATGGAAACAGACCCTTCAGTTCAACTCGTCCATGCCAACCAGATATCCCAACCCAATCTGGTCCCATCTGCCCAGCACCTGGCCCATATCCCTCCAAACCCTTCCTACTCCAGATGCCTTTTAAATGTTGAAATTGTACCAGCCTCCACCACTTCCTCTGGCAGCTCATTTCATACATGTACCACCCTCTGCATGAAAAGGTTGTCTTTTAAGTCTCTTTTATATGTTTCCCCTCACTCTGGATATGGACTCCCCCACCCCAGGGAAGTGACTTTGTCTATTTATCCTATCCATGCCCCTCATGATTTTATAAACCTCTGTAAGGTCACTCGTCAGCCTCCGACGCTGCAGGGAAAACAGCCCCAGCCTATTCAACCTCTCCCCATAGCTCAAATCCTCCAACCATGGCAACATCCTTATAAGTCTTTTCTGAATCCTTTCAAGTTTCACAACAGGTCATTCTGCTAGAACACACATTTCATTAATGCGAATTCGCTATAACATGATTGGCAACATTGTGAACTTCTAAAGCGTGTATTGGTTATAACGTGATTCCAGCTGAAAAATGTGTTGCTGGAAAAGCGCAGCAGGTCAGGCAGCATCCAAGGAACAGGAGAATTGATGTATCGGGCATAAGCCCTTCCAGCCCCATCAGTTTAAATGCTCCTGCTGCTAACCCGATTTTCTTATAACATGGAGTTGCGCAAGAACGGAATACTGCGTTATAGCCCGACCAACTGTATATTGACAATCAAAATCATATTGTGTGCATGAAGCTAAAAATCAGTCAGATTTGTGTATGTGTGGTTTGTGCTTCTGTATGAGTGTGCCTGAGTTTATGTTGGTGTGTGGGGTTCTGTATGAGAGACTAACATGTTGCTGTTTCAAATTTTTTTTGAAGTGTTGAATTAGTGAATAAAATGTGGACACTGTGATGGAGACTTGACTCTGTGGAGCCTGGCAGCTTCTTTTGACATTCACACTGGATCGACTTGTACAGTGGCAAACAAGGGAAGGCGATCTTCAAAAACATGGAAATTTGAAAATCTCTCAAAGCAAATTATGTGATGTTTCAATGTCATCCTTTTGGCAGACAACTCAAAGCATTTTGAGGTTCAGATAATTATTCATCACAAGGATTTGAAGTTGACAAAATACAGTAAGATTTGAAGAGCTGTTCAATATGATAAATCAAAACTTTGATGCATCACATGTGAGAATCAAATTAATTATTTAAAAAGTGTTTTCACAGGGTGAAAGTTAACGTCACCAGATATGTTGTTTTTGTGGGGTTTTTTCACATCGAGGTCATGTGGAGTCACACACCTCTGTAACCAATCGAAGACTGACCTTTAGCGGTGCCAAACCACAAATTAACAGTTTGACTTGTAAATGCTAAATTACTTAAAACAGCTTCATTGCATGGCCAGAGCGTTGTATTAATCAATTCAGCCTTGCATATCAAGGACTCTGTGAAAGTCAGGTTGGCTTTGCACAACTGAAGTGTAGAAATTACACTGTTGAGTAATAATGTGAATTATTTGATATCGACTTGGCCTTGCATCTAAGAGAAAAAAAATCAGGTGAGATATTTAAACTCAGCTAATTTGATATTGTTCATTTATCTTTTCACTCTAACTGCAATGGGATATTCAACTCACTGCAATTATTGCCAAAGACAGTAACAGCCCTACTAACTCCGAGATATTATTTTCAAAGAGGGAGAGATCATTTTAGCATTTGGTGGCAGAGTGAAGTGGGCCATGGTGGATTATTTGCAAAGGAATATCGGGCAAGATGCGTTAGATAAAGAAGGGCCCACAGGCATGGGACAAGAGGACACACAATTTCAGTACAAGTTAAAGCCATCCTTGTTCAAGAGAGCCAGAGGGCTGCTCTCTCATTGGAGAAGGTCACCATACCTCAGGTGAGAGGGCAAGGTTGACATGAAGGCAGGCTGTTAGTGGTAACCTCAGCTGGTACAGGAATTGAACTCGTGCTGTAGGTGTAACTCTGCATTATAAACCAGTTGTCCAGTCAACAGAGCTAACCTAAAATTAAAGACTACCCTTAGGAAATGCTTACCCATACAAGTGATCAAGGAAGAAAAGCTGAGGCAAAAAACAACGCTGTGGATTCTATTTAAAACAATAACTGAAGTAGTGGGAAGGCTATGGAGGAATTTTGGGATCTTTCTGAATTGACTTAAGGTTAGGAAAAGTAGAATAAACTTACTCAGTTTGAATTAGTTTTGATATTGGGAAGTAATGGAACCAGTTTTCATCAGAGAATCTGTAGTGTGGAAGCAGGCCATTCGGCCCATCGAGTCCACACTACTGTTCTTAACAGCATCCCACCCAGACCCAACCGCATACCCTCATCCCTGTAAGCTTGTATTTCTCATGGCTAATCCACTTGGCCTGCACACTACGGGCAATTCAGCATCACCAATCCACCTGGCTTGCACACTACGGGCAATTCAGCATCACTAATCCACCTGGCCTGCACGCTACGGGCAATTCAGCATCACTAATCCACCTGGCCTGCACACTACGGCAATTCTGCATCACTAATCCACCTGGCTTGCACGCTACGGGCAATTCAGCATCACTAATCCACCTGGCTTGCACACTACGGGCAATTCAGCATCGCCAATCCACCTGGCCTGCACACTACGGCAATTCTGCATCACCAATCCACCTGGCCTGCACACCTTTCAGTGAGTGGAGAAAACTAGAGCACCAACAGGAAACTCACACAGTCCTGGGGAGAATGTGCAAACTCCACACAGACAGTCGTCCGAATGTGGAATCAAACCCGGATCCCTGACGCTATGAGGCAGCAGTGCTAACCAATGAGCTACCGTGCCACCCTAAAGGTTTTTATCCCAGAGGTAGGAATGAGTTACGCTTATACAGCAACTTTTATAACCTCTGAATGTCCTAACAGGTTTTACAGACAGTTATATGCCATTGTAGCTACTGTTAGAAAATTCAGAAGCCAATTTACACGCAGCAAGGAAGGAATGATCAGATAGTCATTTTTAATGATGCCGCTCGGTCAGCATACCAGAGGAAACCTCTTCGTAACATTTCAATAGGAGCATCTGAATCCGTTTGAGGGAGCATACAGTACTTTTGTTTGATGCCTCCTGTAAAATAAAGTAGACAGACAGGAGGCTGGAAGATCACAGCAAGCCAGGCAGCAGCAAGAGGTCCAGAAGCCGACGTTCCAGGTGTAACCCTTCTTCAGGACCGAGGGTGGTTTTGGGGGAGCTGCAGATAATGCGAGTGGCGGGGGCAGGGTGGTGAAGTGGGGATAGGTTAGGACAGGCAGAGGGTATGACCTGGTTGGTCAATGGGAGAAATGAATCTGGTAGGTGGCAGGGAGGTGTGGAAAGGAGGAAGAGGGGCTGGGAAGGGAGTCGGGGGAAGAGAAGGGAGCATATTTGAAACTGAAGAACTCAATGTTGAGTCCTGCAGGCTGCAGGGTGCCCAGACATAAAATAAAATGTTGTTCCTCCAATAGGAGCTGTGGATTTGCTTTGGCAATGGAGGAGGCCATGGGTGGTCATGTTGGAAAGGGAGTGGTTCGGGGAATTGAAATGGGCAGTGACCCCTCTGCAGCCTCACCCCCCTCTCTTCCACCCTACCCAGAGACCTACCAGATTCATTCCTCACATTGACCGACCAGATCATACCCTCTGCCTGTCTTCACCCATCCTCACTTCACCACCCTGCCCCCGCCACCCCCTTTATCTGCACTTCCCCCCACACCCACCCCCAGTTCTGAAGAAGGGTTACACCCGAAACATCGACTTCCCCACCTCCTGATGCTGCCTGGCTTGCTGTGTTTTTCCAGCCTCCTGCCTGTCAATTTAGATCCCAGCAGTTTTATTGTCTCCTGCAAAAAAAAAAGCATCTTTGTTGATGCAGCACTCCCTCAGAATTGTACTGGAGTGTCTGTCTGGATTATATGTGCAAGACAGTGGAACTGTCAAAATCAATTTGTGTTGATAAACATAAGGCTTTTCAAATTATCACGGCCAACTTTACATAGAGCTGCAAACGTAGAGTTGCTGCCAGGACATTTGTGTGGAAAGGTGGAAACTAGGGTTTTAAAGCAAAACTTCCAATCCATTTCACCAAACACATTCAATCCATATCAGACGATCTACTAGTGTTTGTGATCATATCACATCAGGCTGTACGCAGTCACCTCAATGGGATGAGAAAACTCACGCAGGCCAGCGTTTTGTAATATGTTACCCTAAACAAACTGCGTCATCAGAAGTTAAAAATCTGCTCATCAAAGAGAAAGACCATGCAATGGTGTGCTTGGGTGAGCAGCCAAGCACAATGAGCATAAACATGCCAGTAAGGCAACATTGCTTGTTGCCTCAATTGACGCTGGGAGTAGTAGAAAGTTCACGAAAGGTAATCTTCCAGAAGAAGAGATGTTAAGAAGCTTATAATGAATGGAGCTATCACCAATTCCATTATGAGGGTTGTGCTATGATTGACTTTACAACATTGCACTTGGTGCAATTGTAGTATTCTTGTTTTGGAGTCTTTAGACTGAAAATGATCACACTTTGATTGACAGCAATAGCTGATAAACAGATAAGTAGATAAAGCTTATCTCTTCACATACCAAACAAGTTAGAACACAATCTTTCAGACAACAAAGAGGAGACTTAAATCTGTCGGAGGCAGAATTGCATGTCCTAATGTTTTGACACAAACAGAACACAAGTCCGAAAAATACTGATCACTTGTTCCCTAATATTTGATGCATAATTCATAGTTTGTAACTGTGCGTATATGGGAATCATAAAATCAGTTGGTAGCATACTTGATTCTGAGGCTGAAGGTTGTGAGTTCAAATCTCATTCCAGACTCGAAGCGCAAAATCTGGACTGACATTGCAGAGTAGCTAGAGCGGGTGAGAATTAAAGCAAGGCTCCCTCTGCTCTCTTGGTGAGGCACACCACCCCAACCACCTCAAGGTTTTACTCAGAGTGCAGAGAGTTCTCCCTGATGTCATGGTCAATCTTAGCCAATATCACGCTGTTCGTTGGATCTTGCTGTGTACAACCTGTCTGTTATTTTTGCTACACCACAGGAAAAAGGTTTGTAACTGGCTCTCAAGCTCTTTGGAACACCCTGAGAAAGAAAGATTTGCCTAAATAGGGCGCCTTTCACGATCTTATGTATCTTGGTTTTCAAATGTGCAACTGCCCAGCAAATATAAAGCTGAGCAGATGAGGCTAGGCCTGTGGGCCTCTTTGATGTCTAGAATGGATGGGAATGGAATGAGATCAGTCAAAGGGCAGCGAGACTCCTATGTCAGTCAGGTGTGGGTTTGGGAATTTCCAATTGGCTTCCAGATTTCCAAAGTGATGTGGTGCAGAATATAGAAAGGATATTATTAAACTTGAAAGAGTGCAGAAAAGATTTACCAGGATGCTACCTGGACTGGAAAGTTTCATTTATAAGGAGAGGCTGGACAGACTGGGACTTTTTTCCCTGTAGTGTAGGGGACCTCACAGAGGTCTATAAAATCATGACAGGCATAGATAAGGTAGAAAGCCAACAGCTTTTCACATGGTAGTGGAGTCTAAAACTAAAAGGCATAGTTTAATGTGAGAGGGGAGAAATACAAAAGGGTTCAGAGGGGGACTTTTATCCCACAGAGGATGGTAAGTGTCTGGAACAGGCTGCCAGAGGTAGTGGTGGAGACGAGTACAATTTTGTCACTTAAGAAACATTTGGTCTGAAACATGGGTCAGACAGGTATGGAGGGATATGGACCAAATGCAGGCAAATGGGACTAAATTAATTGTGAAAATTGGGTGGCATTGACAAGTTGGGCTGAAGGGCCAGTTTCCATGCTGTAAACCTTATGATCCTATCTGGATGAAGTCATATGGGTGCTATCATTCCTCACAGATCTTGCAGGGTCTCCTGGCTGCTTGGGTGGGGCTACCTAAAAATGATGAAAGTACACCTCTTGTAGTCCTCTCCCAATTATTGACCTTGTATTGTATCCACAAGCATATGAATTACGATCAGAATTAGGCTATTTGGCATTTTCAATCTGCTTTGCCATTCAATATGATCATAGCTGATCTATTTGTACTTAATGATTACTACTTAAAGTCATAGAATCATAGAGATGTACAGCACAGAAACAGACCCCTCGGTCCAACCTGTCCATGCTGACCAGATATCCCAACCCAATCTAGTCCCAAGTGCTAGCACCCGGCCCATATCCCTCCAAACCCTTCTTATTCATATACCCATCCAGATGCCTTTTAAATACTGTAATTGTATCAGCCTCCACCACTTCCCGTGGCAGCTAATTCCATACACGTACCACTCTCTGTGTGAAAAAGTTGCCCCTTAGGTCTCTTTTATATCTTTCCCCTCTCACCCTAAATCTATGCCCTCTAGTTCTGGACTCCCCCACCCCAGGGAAAAAAAACTTTGTCTCTTTATCCTATCCATGCCCTCATAATTTTATTAACCTCTATAAGGTCACCCCTCAGGCTCCGACGCTTTAGGGAAAACAGCCCTAGCCTGTTCAACCTCTCCCTATAGCTCCAACTCTGGCAACATCCTTGTAAATATTTTCTGAACCCTTTCTTATTATAAATAAACAGATTCTAAGTACAGGTGATAAGTTATGAAGCATTAACATTTAATTTTGCTTGTTAAACATGAACTCCCTTGTAAAACTGCCCCTACATACAAGCATACATATAGACAAACACAATCAAAAGTATGGGTATCATGGATGTAGGGAAAGACTGGGAAGGCAGTTCAATGATCCTGTCCACCAGGTTCATTGAGATGATCACTTTGACTTGTCAGGAATTGCTACATCTCCCTTGCTTGCAGAAGACACAAAGTGACTGGTTCACACTATAATATCACCAACTTACAGCAATTGCGGAGGGAAATAAATTGGTATTCTTGAGGTATTTTTTACTACAGAGAGGGATGGTCAGCTCCTTTCTTTCCGGAAGTCTGAAAGCCTTTGCTTAGACATTCACTGTTCAGCCATCTGGGAGCCAATCACGTAATTGTTGGTGATCACCATTCCCAAGACCGATACTTAATGAATCTCCATTCATACCCTTCCTCATCTCCAGCTCATCTGCAACTACACTTCTCCCACTGTTTGAACAAATAGCAATATATACAGCTCTTACAATATGTGTCAGGTGACTTACTTTCCAAAGGTGCAGCCACCTTTTCCACAATTTTTGGTTTTTAAACAGCCCTTTTCCCATTTCAATCTACAATCAAAAATGCAGAAAAATAAAGCGATGATGTTTTACAAGTCTGAGGCTGTCATGTCGATTGACAATGCTCCCCTTCAACCCCTCATACTTATCACCTACAGTTTTTGCCTGTTTATACTTTCTGTATTTCCTTTGAAGTTCTTAATAAAGCTCTTAATGAAGATTGCATCCCTTGTAGTGTCCTTCCAGTTACTCACCTTGTACACAAGCAGTGTGCAATGGATTAGAAGCAGAATTAAGCTCCTTGGGATTTTCAATCTGCTCTGCCATTCATAGCTAATTTGTTTTTGACTCATTCCAGGTTATTATCAACCTCCAACAACCTTTAGTTCCCCTGTTTAACAAGAATCTATCTACAGTTGCTTTAAGGTAAGGGTAGAGGTAGCTTTCTACTAAGGTAGAGGGATTCAAAGTTTCACAACTCTCAGAGAAAAGAAATCTTCTCATCTCTGTTCTGAAAGGACAATCCTTAATTTTTAAATAATGCCCCTTTTTGCACCCTCAGCCATAGACACCTGCCTCATATTATTTCTGTCTTGTCTTGCCACACACAATACAAGGAAACTCGCATTGGCTGTCAAGCAGTCTCAGTGAAATCGAGGGAGGTAGCCTTTGCAGAGACTGTGCTGGCACAGTAAGGTATGGGCAGGGTATGGGTAGATTGCCTTATGAGAAGAGGTTGAGTAGGTTGGGCCTGTGCTTACTGCAGTTTCAAAGAATGAGAGGTGACCTTATTAAAACATTTCAGAATCTTCGGGATACTTGACAGTGTGGATGGTAAGAGGGTGTTTCCATTGTGGAACAATTCAGGACCAGAGGGCATTATCTCAGAATATAGGATCACACATTTAAGACAGCAATGAGGAGGGACTTCTTCTCTCAGGTGGCAGTGAAGTCTGACTGTTGAAGCTGTGCCATTAGGAATATCCAAAGCTGAGATTAAACAGATTTTCCAATCAGGAAGGGAATCAAGAGTTATGGGGAAAAGGCAAGAAAGTGAGATCCAGATCAGATCAGCAATGAGCCAACTGAATGGCTTGAATGATTTGATTTGATTTATTGTAGTCACATGTACCTAAGTACAGTGAAAAACTTTGTTTTGCGAGCAGTACAGACAGATTATAGCAAACAAGGACATACAGACCACAAGGCGCTGAGACAGGCGCGCAAGGTCACAGTTGCACAGAAGGTGCACAAGACAAGAACAACATTATTGAAGTTAGAGAGGTCGATTCAACAGTCTAATCATAGCAAGGAAAAACCTATTGGCTCATGTGTTCAGCTTCTGTATCTTCTGCCAGATGAAAGAGGTTGTAGGAGAGCAATACCAGGGTGGGAGGGGTCATTGATGGCATTGTCAGCCATTCCAGAGCAAAGTGTAAATGGAGTCCATGGTGTTGGGAGATTGGCTTCCGCGATTGTACACACAACTTTGTGTAATTTCCTACAGTCTGGGGCAGAGCAGTTGCCGTACCAGGGTGTTATGAACCCAGACAGTATGCTTTCAATGGTGCATCTGTAAAAGTTGGTGAGGGTCCTTATGGACATGCCGAATTTCCTGAGCTGCCTGAGAAAGAAGAGGCTTTATCTATTCTATACCGTCATAACTACGTGGGAAGTCCAGGACAGATTGTTGATTATCATCACTCCTAGGAACTTGATGCTTCTTCTGTTCCTACACCTTATGGATCCAGCCTCTTTCCATTAGTTTCCCTAACATTTTTTCTGTCGCAATAGTTATTGTACTGAGAGGGATATTGTCATAGAGATGTATAGCGTGGAAACAGACCCTTCCATCCAGCTCGTCCATACTGACCAGTTATCCTAAATTAATCCAGTCCCATTTGCCAGCAATTAATCCATATCCCTCTGATCCCTTCCTATCCATATACCCATCCAAATGTCTTTTAAATGTTGCAATTTTATCAGCCTCCACCACTTCCACTGGCAGCTCATTTCATCCATGCACCACCCTCTGCGTGACAAAATTGCCCCTTAGGTCCTTTTTAAATCTTGCCCCTATCACCTTAAACCTATGCCCTCTAGTTCTGGACTCCCCCACCCCAGGGAAAAGACCTTGCCTATTTACTCCAGCAATAAAGTTTCAACTTTGATCTCCAGCATCTGCAGACCTCACTTTCTCCTCGAAGAGAACATCCTTGTAAATCTTTTCTGAACTCTTTCAAGTTTCGCAGCATCCTTCCTATCAGAGGGAGACCATAATTGCGCACAATATTCCAAAAGTGGCCTAACCAATGTTCTGTAAAGCAACAACATGACGTCCCAACTGTGATTACTAAAGATAATTGACTTTACGTTGACTATAAAAATAAATGGGATGACTGTCTGTATAAAATACACAGTGGTCAGAAACCTTGGGGACCAAATTTGATGCCAGCCCTCCTGGAAATGGTCATTAGGATGCTGATGCAGGTTTAAGTTATACCTGTTGTTCCTGATAGAGTGAACATGGCAACGTTTAGCTGCCTGATAACTTAGCTTAGCCACATCCAATCAGCTTGACTCATTCTACTGCATGCCTTGGCAAGAGATGTGAGACCAGTTAAAGCTAGCCTGCACGAATTAATGCTAGCTCACCACTTGGAGGACAGGTGCATTGTGGTTGGAGCAGATCCTAGGAGTCATTCTCCAGCCGAGACAAAAGCATGGGAGGATGGTAAGGTTGGAAAGTGTGAGCTGACTTGGATGTCTTGGTTGAGGAGGAAACAAATGTGTCATCCCATATGTGTCATGAGGCTGTCTAAATTTTCAGAAGACAATGGTAACAGACCACTGTATTACCCAATGCCAGAAACATAAATGAAATGGTACTAAATGCTTAATGAATTAACACTTGGTCAATGTCAGTGAAAGTAACGTCAAACAGCATATACCATCAACTGAACCACCAGCTTCAGATATTACTCAATGCATCCCACCCCAATGACTCAGAGTTCACATTTGAAGTTTCACACCACATAAAGCTACTGTGTTCTAACAGTTTGCACACACAACTGGATATTAAACCATGATAGTCACACCAACCAAACAGACTGCATCACGTGGATTGGCATATTTCTGTCTCTTCAGCTGAATAAGGTAGCACACAGCCAGATGCAGAAGCTACTAGCTTTACCCTGATCGAGGAGGCAATGTTCAGAATCATTGGAGTGGCAACTAATAAGGCAAAAGTGAGGACTGCAGATGCTGGAGATCAGAGCCAAGATTAAAGTGGTGCTGGAAAAGCACAGCAGGTCAAGCAGCATCCGAAGAGCAGGAAAATCGACGTTTCGGGCAAAAACCCTTCATCAGGAATGGGCTTTTGCCCGAAACGTCGATTTTCCTGTTCCTTGGATGCTGCTTGACCTGCTGCGCTTTTCCAGCACCACTCAACTCTGGCAACTAATAAGACTGACCAACAACAGGTTGAAGTAATAGGAGATGACAGTCTCCTTCTACCTAATTCCTCCATCTTATATTCTATCATCCATCTGCTGCTCCAGTCCTGTAGTGTAGATACAGCCACAGGTCAGAAAGGAGTTCCAGTAATTTGGTCAAACGAATGTGAAGGGTTCGTGGTATAGTTCCAAGTCACTATGATGTGTGACTTGGAGGAGAAATCACTTTTGTTATCCTTAGCCTTTTAGATTATTTGATTGGATTTATTTATTGTCATGTGTACCTATTACATTTATTTATTTCAAATACATTAAAAAGTGTTGTATAACGTCAAGTCAGGACACTGAGGGAGCTTCTTGTTACATTGTCAGCTTCAGACTTACACAAAAATAGGGACAAATAAGAGGTCATGGGTTTTGAAGGAATCTAGATGAATTGTTGCAGTGCATCTTGTAACTGATATACGCTATGACCACTATTTGTCAGTTGTGGAAGGAGTGAATGCTGGAATCTGATGGATGGGGTGCCAATCAAGCAGGCTGCTTTATCCTGGGATGCTATTGGAGCTATACTCACCCAGTTCAGTCAAGAAGGAGAAAGTGAGGACTGCAGATGCTGGGGATCAGAGCTTAAAAATGTGTTGCTGGAAAAGCGCAGCAGGTCAGGCAGCATCAAAGGAGAAGGAGAATCGACGTTTCGGGCATAAGCCCTTCTTCAGGAATGAGGAGGGTGTGCCAAGCAGGCTAAGATAAAAGGTAGGGAGGAGGGACTTGGGGGAGAGGCGTTGGGAATGCGATAGGTGGAAGGAGGTTAAGGTGAGGGTGATAGACCGGAGGGGAGGTGGGCGCGGAGAGGTCAGGAAGAAGATTGCAGGTCAAGAAGGCGATGCTGAGTCTGGAGGTTGGGACTGAGAAAAGGTGGGGGGAGGAGAAATGAGGAAGCTGGAGAAATCTGCATTCATCCCTTGTGGTTGGAGGGTTCCTAGGCGGAAGATGAGTCGCTCTTCCTCCAGGCGTCGTATTGCCATGGTCTGGCGATGAAGGAGGAGGCCAACTGCCCCGTGGCTGAACACTTTAACTCCCCCTCCCACTCCGCCAAGGACATGCAGGTCCTTGGCCTCCTCCATCGCCAGACCATGACAACATGACGCCTGGAGGAAGAGCGACTCATCTTCCGCCTAGGAACCCTCCAACCACAAGGGATGAATGCAGATTTCTCCAGCTTCCTCAAAAGGAAGCAGGCTTTGATTCTCCAAAGCCTGCCTGCAGAGATGACAGGCAGGCTTTGGAGAATCAGGTGAATGACTTGGTGCAGAATCTCCAATATCAGACCTCTTGTAGCCAATTTATTTACTGTATAGGATCAGTTTCAAGTAAGTGCTAAAAATCACACAACACCAGCTCATAGTCCAACAGGTTTATTTGGATGTATTAGCTTTCAAAGTACTGTTCCTTCATCAGGTAGCTAGTGGAGCAGGATCATAAGACACAGAATTTATAGTGCAAGGTCTTGTACAAGATTTTGTACTATACATTCTGTGTCTTATGATCCTGCCCCACTAGCTACCTGATGAAGGAGCAGCACTCCGAAGGCTAGTACTTCCAAATAGACCTGTTGGGCTATAAGCCGGTATTGTGTGATTTTGAACTTTGACTACTCCAGTCCAACACCGGTACCTCCACATCAGGTAAATGCTAGCACTATTACCCATTTACAGAAGTTTGTCCCCATACTCCTTTATACAAGCTGTATTTGTGCTTCCTTCTCCCAACCCTTGTTCCTGTACACATATACCTTGTATCACACTGCATAAAAATTCCACCTCTATCCTAGTATCTAAATTATGTGCAGCATCAATTTTGAAACTAGTACCTTGACTCTGACACTAAGTTAGAGAATGCATTCATTTTTACTTTCTTCCCACTCTACCTCTTTCTGAGCAGGTTCCAATTGTTAAATATCTGGGGTTTGGGAAGGGTAGCTTATTTCCACTCCTCCTTTTTACCTATTGATTATTTTATATTATTAGTATGCTATTAGTGTCTTCTACTCTCAAGACTGATGCAAAGAAATTTTTCAAGGCCTCTGGCATTTCCTAATTCCCCCTTATTGTTTCCTCACCCTCATTCACTAAGGGGTCTATGTTCACTTTGGCCTCTGTCTTCCTGTTTATATATTTAAAGAACTGACTGTCTTGATGTTAATTGCAAGTTAACCCTCAAAGTATATTTTCTCCTTTTCTTTTGTTGGTTTTTAAAACTTCCCCAAACCTGTGGCTTATTATTAATTTTTGCTACATCATATGTTTCTTGATCTTTATTTGATGTTGTTCCTAATTTCCCTGTGATCTATGGGTGGCTTATCCTTTCCTTAGTTCTCATTAGCATATATCTTAGCTGTGAGCCATGAACTATTTTTAAAAAATGTCTCTTACTGTTCCTCAAACATCTTTGCTGCTATACTCCTTTCATCATCCATTCCAACTAGCTCAGCCCTCATTCTTTTATAATTATCCTTATTTAAGTTTAACACAGTTGTTTCCAGTTCATGTTTCTTCCTCCCAAACTGAACGCTAAATTCCTCCATGTTATGGTCACTGTTTTCTAGGGCTTCTTTTACCCTGACATCATTTATTAAACCTGATTCATTGCACATCACCAGATCCAAAATAGCCTGATCCCTGGTTGACTCCACAAGTCATTCTAGGAAGTCATTTATTCCCCATGGCCCCCTTTGCCAATCTATCCCATCTACATGAAGATTAAAGTGACCCATGATTGATGAACTGCTCTTTTTCTACATCCCTCATTATTTCCTGATTTATTCCCTTCCCCGTTTTATGTCTATTGTTAGGGAGCCCTTGGCCTACTCTCATCAATGACTTCTTCTCCTTTTTATTTCTTATTTCTACTTATATCGATTCTACATCTTCCAATCCAATATCAATTTTTGATACTGTATTTATTCTAATCTGTATTAACAAAGCCACCCCACCACCAATCATTTCCTGTCTTTTTGAAAAGTCAGTGAATATCCATTGCTCAGCTTTGATCACCTTGTAACCATATATTTGTAGTGGCACTAAGATCAGACTCATTAAACTGTATTTATGCTGATAATTCACTTATTTTGTTCCGAATACAAGAATATTCAATTAGACAGCTCTGAATTTTACCTTTCTACCATTTTTCCCAATTTGAATCTACTTTACTTCCTCTTGTTTGAAAACCTGGAGAAAATCTTGCTATCTCTTTTTTATATTTTTTTATTAATCTTTTAGACAGCTTCTGCCATTATGTATATTTTGTCCACTAATCTGACCTGGCAATTATATGTTTTTGCCTTAAGTCTGATGCTCTCCTTTAATTCTTTAGTTAACAGCGGATGGGAGATCCTTCTCTTAAGGTTTTTCTTTATCATAGGATTATACGTACACTTTTAAATATCTGCTGCTGCATTCCAATGATCTACCTTGTAGCCTAGTTTCCCAACATTAGCTCAGTTTGAGTTTCCTGCTCCCCTCAATCTAAAAGGACAAAACTTGGCCCTTCAATTTTGAGATCCGACCCTCTGCCCTTAATTGGGCAGGGTATCTGCCAACAAAGAACTCAACCATCTAAAAACCCTGACTTCAATCAGACCCAAAATCAATCTCAATTCCTGTTTCCCACCTCCATGGGGAAAATTCAGCCCATTGTTCTGCAAAACATTGCAAAACTCTGAGAACAGTAACCATCTGCCAAGGAACGGCTGTCATGAGAATATAAATCTTTTTCTGCAGATTTCAAAAACTAGAAGTTTTAAAAAAAGCTACTTGTAATCTTTTGCTCCCAGTCTTTGCTTCTTAACTGAATTTTTTTTAGATTAGATTAGATTCCCTACAGGGTGAAAACAGGCCCTTCGGCCCAACCAGTCCACACTGACCCTCCAAAGAGCAATCCAAACCAAGACCCATTTCCCTCTGACCAATGCACCCAACACTATATTGAAGCCTCCAACTCTCCTCAGTCTGTTCTGCCCTGCTACTAAACCTTAAACTTTCAAAATCCAAATTTGTCTCAAGTTGTCTTCTGCCTTGAAGGGAAACACATTGCTTTGAGCCACCCTCGCTTTTTCCTAATATACTTTTACAAATCTTTTGATTTTATTTTTGAAAGACTTTTTCCCCCTCATTTTCCCTTTCTCCAGCTCTTCCAAATTTTATTCATTGAACTGTGCATTTCTGCCAGTTTACTGAACCTCTGTTGCAGCACAATTTCATGCTTCTAATTTCACATTACCTTTTACTCCTCTTTTCAAAGAATGTTTCTTTCCAATGTATTTTTTAAAGTGTTTGCAAAAGATACTGAAAATCGTTTACATTTGGAGTGTGAGCAAAAAAATCAACACTTGCAACAGATTTTCAAGGTGCCAAGTCTTGTGATACACGATTGACCTCTGTAGCTTCAGGCTTTTAGATTCCACCAAAAAATGCTGGTCAGCGTGGTTGCATACTACTCAGCAATAACTACCACTATCAGTTTATAAGTGTGACAAACAAGAATTAGACCAAAACCAAAAAAAGATTACCCCCCTCATATTTATTGCTGCTTGAGAGGAGAGATTATGGGAAAGCTTTTCTGGTTCAACTCTCAATTTCCTGAACAAGCAAGCCTGGGAAATCTAAACGTTGGAAAGGGAGCAGCACAGAAGGAAAACTAATTTGCTGCAATATTTCTTGGTATAATTTTAATATGGAGGAAAAACAGATTGCACTGTATTTCTTTCCCACAGATGTATGGGCTCCAGGGCTCTGTTAATTGTTATTGCTGTATTGGCTGTTATGAAATCCATAGGACCTTATTCTGCTCCTGGGGAAGGAAAGCAATCAGACCTGCACTTCAAACAGGTCACTGGCCTTGTACTTTTGAATATATTTTATTCCTTCTGGAACTTGGCCTCTCTTCTACTATTTTTCCGGGTAATGAGACTCAATGTAAAAACCACAGGGCAATAGGAGCCACAACTGAAAGTATTCAAATTTGGTGTAAATGATTAATTAGTCTAAGGAATCTCAAAAAGGAGGAACGTTAAGAAATACAAAACATGACAACACATGCAAGCTGCGAATTGTAAGCAATAATTTGGATTATCAACTCACTCATTCAATCATCTCTGTTACTCTATTTTCACTATGTGAGGTGTATTGCTTCGTGTCATGTGATTTAATGGTTACTAGGTCTAAAGTTCTAAAGTGAAAGTGAGTTACAGGAGACACTATATGGCCATAATAAGCCACAACTATACAGTGTGCAGATTAATTTCTCCAAACATCCTCCTTTTCATAGATATGTTTTTTCTGAGTTGCACCTACTACAGTTTTCAATTATGTTACCCAATATACATGATCACTTTCTGTGCTGTATCCATACCAGCCCACACCACCTAATATCTTGTACCCACACACGGCCACCACACCCTCCATCTTAGCCTGTGTCTCTGTACCTATCCCATGGCCCCACATACCCCTAAGCTAGCCTATGTCCATCTGCTCATCTCCCATGACCTCTCATACACTCCATAACCACTGTATGCACACTTTATCATCTCTCATGTCTATAGCCCTTCCACTCAGACACACTGCAGCCAGCCTTTGTCTTTCCGTCTCCACACTAATTCATGCAAGGTTTAATCAAACCAGAACGTTGTCTAAGTGAATTTTTTTGTGAGTTTCTTCACCAACAGGAACCTGAAAGTTTTGTGAGATAGGGTAGTACCAGTGGTTGCTGCTCACAGCCATGCCCTGAGATGTTGATGACTGATTGAGGTCCAGAGGAGCGAGTGGCGATCCAGAGTTGTCAGGTATGCACACATACTGTCATGTCAGGTACCGATGCCAGCTACTTTCTATCTGTTGAGGGGGAGAATGTAAAACTGTGTGTCAATCAGGCGTGATGACATAATAACGAGGATGTTAGTACATACTACCACATACAAATGAGTCTCCTTTCACAAATTTGTTTCCACTCTTTTTCATAAGCCCTTCTTCATTTTAAAGTCCTCTTTCTGATCAGCCCCCAACCTTCTACTTTCTGATTCTCTGCTCAGTCTCTTCTGGTAGTTATAACTTCTCAGACTAGTCCCATCCTTGTGATCTATTTTTGAACTTTCTCCACTGCCTTGACATTTATTTCATGATGTAGCGGTCAAAACGTTCATCTATAAACCTCTGCAGCCACAGATGGGGCTTATCACCACTAAAGGCCAGCATTCATTGTCAATCTCTACTTGTCCCAGAGAAGGTGGTATTGAGCTGTCTTCTTGGGTGTTGCAGGCTAGGTATTCCTGTATTTTGTTTGGAAGGGAGCTCCAAGATTTTGATCCAGTGGTGACAACAATCCAAATCTGTGTGATGGGTTATTCGGAAGGGAATTTAGACATGGTGCTGTTCCCATTTACCTGATCTTCCTGTCCTGCGAGGAGATAGAGATTATTGCCGTTGAAGTAGGATAAATAGACAAAGTCTTTGCCCTGGGGTAGGGGAGTCCAGAACTAGAGGGCATAGGTTTAGGGTGAGAGGGGAAAGATATAAAAGAGACCTAAGGGGCAACTTTTCAACACAGAGGGTGGTACGTCTATGGAATGAGCTGCCAGAGGATGTGGTGGAGGCTGGTACAATTGCAACATTTAAAAGGCATCTGGATGGGAATATGAATAGGAAGGGTTTGGAGGGATATGGGCTGGGTGCTGGCAGGTAGGACTAGATTGGGTTGGGATATCTGGTCGGCATGGACGAGTTGGACCGAACTAGTCTGATTCCAAGCTGTACATTTCTATGACTCTATGACTCTAAGTTGCTACCAAAGAAGCCTTAGTGAGTTGTTTCAGTGCACCTTGGATCCACTATGTGCCAGTGGGGTGCTGATCAGCTGCTTCATTCTGAATGGTCACATGTTGTCCGAGCTGGACATATCCAAGCAAGTGGAGTGTATTCCATTACACTCCTGGCTTATGTCTTGCACATCATTCCACCCTGAACACCCAATCTCGGACGTGCTTTTAAAATCACATGTTCCTGTGACCAACGGAGTTAGGTTTTTGATGAATGGTGACGCTAGGTTTTGATGACGGGCCATTTGTTTGTTATAATCTCATTAAATAACCAAAGGAGGTATTCAAGGACTTCATGCGGAAGATGGTCATTCCCTTGCACTTGTGTGACATGGATACTACTTGAACACTGAGCATGGGCGAGATGATTATTGGAGAGTCGATGAGATACGATAGCACTGCAGTCAACACTTCCTTTCACTACTATTTCGCTGAATTGGATGTGGGTATATGTTACAATATCCACAATGTTGAGAGCATGGTATATATTGTGGTATCCCTGTACCCTCTGAGATGGCTTTTTATTGATATTAGTTTAAATTAGCGATACTGCATTGGGAAAGGTGTCCACATTGGCAGAACATGTTGCTTACATGAATTTAGAACTTGCACGACAACTGGATCACACTGGTTAATTTCTTTCAGGAACTGTACTTAATATCCTGATGGGTGTAGCTTACCTCCCAATATTAGCTAACTCTTTCATGTACTAACTATTACACAGTAGATATAAGAGAAAGTGAGGACTGCAGATGCTGGAGATTAGAGTCGAGAGTGTGGTGCTGGAAAAGCACAGCAGGTCAGGTAGCGTCTGAGGAGCTGGAGAGTCGATGTCTCAGGCATAAGCCCTTCATCAGGATTGCGGGGGAGGTGGGGAGAGAAGGGCACTGAGAGATAAATAAGAGGGGTGGGTGGAGCTGGGGGGAAGGTAGCTGGAAAGGCAATAGATAGATGCAGGTGGGGTTGATGGTGATAGGTCAGAGGGGGAGAGTGGAGCAGATAGGTGGGATGTCCTGGAGTGGAATTGCTCATCCTAGGAGCAGATATGGTGGAGGTGGAGGAATTGGGAGTGAGTGATAGCATTTTTATGAGGGGGTGTTGGAGGAGGTGTAGTCCAGGTAGCTGCTGTAGAGCTGGAGTTGGGAGTGGGAGTGGAGACTGTCTCTGGAGTGGGCGTGGTCATGGTATCATTGGCGATGTCATCAAAGGAAGTGATGTAAACCACGGTGGTCGGGTGGGGAGGGGTGCGGAAGCAATGCGTTTGGTGGCATCCGCAGGGACGGAAGTGATGTTTACTGTGATATTCATTGTGACTTTGGCAGCTGAGGTGAGTGACATTAGTGACGGCAACCGTGGGGCTGAGGCAGGGACAGCGTGTTCATCAACGGTGCTCCAGTGAGTGACGTCGTTGCGGCGAAAGTTTAGATTAGATTACCTACAGTGTGGAAACAGGCCCTTCGGCCCAACAGCTCCACACCAACCCTCCGAAGAGTAACCCACCCAGTCCCATTTCCCTCTGAATGATGCACCTAACTCTGTGGGCAGTTTAGCACAGCTAATTCACCTGGCCTGCACATCTTTGGACATTGGGAGGAAACCGGAGCACTCAGATGAAACCCAGGGAGAATCTGTAAATTCCACACGGACAGTCGCCCGAGGCTAGAATCGAACCTGGGACCCTGGTGCTGTGAGGCAGCAGTGCTAACCACTAAGACACCATGTGTTCCCACGAGGAGGTTGAACAATTCATCAACTTCATGAACACCTTCCACTCTGACCTCAAGTTCACCTGGACCATCTTGGTCAGCTCCCTTCTCTTCCTGGATCTCTCTGTCTCCATCTCCAGCGACCGACTCAACACAGACATCTACTTGAAACCCACCGATTCCCACAGGTACCTGGACTACATCTCCTCTCCCAACCCCCAAAAATGCTATACCTTACTATCCAATTCCTCCACCTTGCCGTATCTGATCCGAGGAGGAGCAGTTCCTCTCTAGGATATCCCAAATGGCCTCCTATTTCAAGGAGTGCAACTTACCCTCCTATGTGGTCAATAATGCCCTCGGCTGTATCTCCTCTACTTCCCGCATGTCCGCCCTTGAACCCCACCCCTCCAAACCTAGGATAGAACCCCCTGGTCCTCAACTTCCACAGCACCAATCTCCAGATACGATGCATTATCCTCCGCCATTTCCATCAGCTATAATCAGACCCCACCAGAGGAGGTATGTTTACCTCCCCACCCCTATCAGTGTTCCACAAAGAACATTCCCTCCATGACTCCCTTGTTAGGTCCATGTCCCCACCACCAACCCACCCTCCACTCCAAGCACCTTCTTCTGCCTCCACAAGAGGTGCAAAACCTGTGCCCACACCCCAACGCCCTCACCTCTGTCCAAGGCTTCAAAGGATCCTTCCACATCTGGCAGACATTTTCCTGCACATCCAAACACCTCATCTACTGAGTCCATTGCTCTCAATGTGGTCTCTTCTACATAGGGCAGACAGGACACCAACTCGTGAAATGTTTCCGGGAACATCTCTGGGACACATGCACCAAACTACCCCACCGCCCTGTGGCCAACCACTTCAACTCCCCCTCCCACTCCACCAAGAGCATGCAAGACCTGGGCCTCCTCCTCCACCAAATGCAAGCCACACAATGCCTGGAGGAAGAACGCCTCATCTTCCACCTTAGGACCCTCCAAACCACACGGTATCAACGTTGATTTCACCAGTCTCCTCATCTCCCCTCCCCCCACCTCATTCCAGATCTAACAATCCTACCCGGCACTGCCCTCTTGAACTGTCCCACTTGTCCATCTTCCTTCCCATCTATCCACTCCGACTTGCTGTGTTTTCCAGCGCCACATTTATAATAGATGTGCACAGTAGATGTGTAATACAAACATAATCTGAACAATTTTCAGCTCTGCTGGCTAGATGCCAGTGTTGTAGCTGTACTGGAAGAGGTGCAGCTAATTCGGAAGTGCAAGCCTTCAGCACTACAGCAGGAATACTGTGTAGATTCCTTGTCTTTGCTGTGTTCTGCCTTCTTGAATGAATTAAATTGGCTGAAGACTGGCATGTGTGGGGATGTTAGGAGGAGGTGAAGATGTTTCTATGTAGCTTCCTATACATGCAGTAGCAATTCAATAGCTGTGAAACAACACTAGGGCTAAGGATAACAGGAACAAACATATAATTCAGGGAAACTGCTCATGGTGGAGACTTGCATGTAAGAACAACCATTCCAAACAACAGAGGAAAGCAAAATGCTAAGTTATGATTTTTTGATGAGCATTTGAGCTTTGCCTTTTTTTCCGAACTTTCCTGTATTATTGCACGGATCTTTCTTTGGATTTTTCACTGCCCCTCAACTCTTAGGACATTCCTGTATCCTTTTAATATCTCTTACCATCATACTTACAATCATCTGTATGATCTAACAGTCATTCACTGAGAAGTTGCAAGATCACTCCATTCCCAAACTCCCTCTACAATCGGTTGGTTTTCTCCCTCTATTGTCCCCCTTCTATTTTGCCTTACCATCTTTTACAACTAAGTAAAAGTGATTCTTTAGCCTCACTCCCCCCAGTCCTTATTGTGCCACAAATGTTTCCTCTGAAAGAACTTATCCAATTCCCTTCTAAAGTTTTGTTCAAACTGCTTCCACCAGCCTGTCAACAGGGAGTTCCAATTTATGATATTTACATACCTTGAGCTGTCATTTGGTTATAGTACTCTGTTGCCTTGTTGGTATAATTGAGTTGAGTTTTGCAACAACAACACAGTAGTTACACAAATATGGTGGCTTTAAATATCATTGAGTTGAAGAACAGTCATAACATTCTGAAGACTGAGTCATCCTCACGGTTCGTACTGAATGCGGGAGATCCTGAAACTGATTGGAAAGTTACAGATCAACAACTCTCCAATGTCCCCACTTGTTCATTCCTTGCACAGTAGCATTCCATACACTCACCTCCAAGTGGAGGCGCTATTGTGCCACTCTTGACAAGAAAGTGCAATTACCACGTGACCAGTTTACATAGACAGTTTGCATCATAAACACAAACACAGGAATGTATAATGGCAATCTGAAAAGGAGAATAGAATGTGTGACTTTAAATAGGGACTAAATGACATCCATAGGCACTAGTTCAATTAAAACTGTTCTCTAATTAAACTTCACCAGAAGACTACACATGATCTTCGCTCAGTAGGTTGGAGATAGTGAGGACTGCAGATGCTGGAAAGTCAGAGTTGATAAAGAGTGGAGCTGGAAAAAACACAGGAGGTCAAGCAACATCAGAGGAGCAGGAGAGTCAATGTTCCAGGATAGTCGAACCTTTCACCCCGGAGAGTCAACTTGGTCTGGTAAGCCCCCAGTAGGCTGCCATCATTCTGTGGCTCCAGATTTATTAACATTAGGCCAAAACACATGAAGACCAACTGTATGTTTGATCAGCTTCATTGTTTGTGGAACAGTTGGGAATGTGCTTGTCACCTTCTCTGATCAACACCAATCAGTGTCTCCTTAACCTGTGTATTTAAAGAGGACTACCACCTAAAGCTTCCATTAGCACTTTGACATATGTTAATGAGGGGTGTACTGAGACTGTCAGGACTTCACCTGTGCAGTTTTTTAGACAGCTCTGCGAGATTTTCCCTTCCCTCGCTCACTGGCTTAGCCTGGAATCTGTGAATAGTGAGAATCAAGTCTATATCCTTCCATTCTCCAGCTTTCCCACAATGTCCTTAACTTTGTTTCCCTGTCTACATGCTCCCACACACAATTTAAAGTTGAATCAGTCAATTGGCAGAAAGAATTTTCATATTACTAGTCCATCAGTAAATATAATTTTATATCATTCCCATTTAGGTAAATGTGTTTAATTCTCTTTCATGTCTCCATCCATGTTGTATGTGATTGTACTAATTACCAATCTTTGAGTGTGTGTTACAGAAATAATTTAGTATTGGGTGTCCATCTAACCTAATAATAAACATGTAGCAGAAAGCAACAGCAGACAATGTGGGCCCTGACTTTCACAGGGATTAAAGTAAGGACACTCTAAAGCTAAAAAGGCAAATAAACCTGATGGCCTACCCCAACCATGTTGTAGTAAACCACCTTCTATCAAAACCTTCAACGTACATTTATCTACCCTTGAAGAAAGTTCCCAATAATTGCAATAACAATAGATTTACACTTCACCGAATGTGCAGTTCTACGACAGTGGGAGAAAATCATCATTCGTGGTGGTCTCTTGCAGACAAGGATGACTCTCTTCCACTCTGGGGACAAATCTGTAGGTGGCTGTACAGATCAATGCAGCTTCCGCAAGCTCTATTACACTTGGGGTAGGCGGTGTCATGGGAAGGGGTGGGTGGGGCATTGTTGTGGTAGTGTGCACCTTTCACCTGTACCTCTACCTGTGCTCACTTACCTCTATCTCACCACCCTTTCCTTCTCCCCACAGAAAACCCTCCCCCACCCCTCTCTCCTTTACCCGCAGCTCACCTTACACCCACCCCCTTTCCTGAAGAAGGGTTACACTGAAACGTTGACTTCTCCACCTCCTGATGCTGCCTGGTTTGCTGCGTTCTTCCAGCCTCCTGCTTGGCTACCTTCTGTTTTATCCCGGCGGCAGGTCTCGAGGTACTTGACGCCTTCCTGGATGCTCCTCTTCCACTTTGGACAATATTGAGCCAGTGATTCCCAGGTGTCTGTGGGAATGCCACACTTTGTCAGTGAGGTCTTGAGGGCATTGCTGAAATATTGCCTCTGGCCAATAGGGGCTCGGCTGCTATTTTGAAGCTGGGAGTAGAGCACCCGCTTGGGAAGTCCTGTGTTGGTCATGCAGACAACGTATCCAACCCATCGTAGCCAATCAAAGGTGGCCAGTGTGTTGATGCTGGTGATGTTGGCCTGGTCTTGGATGCTGGTATTGGTGGGTCTTTCTTCCCAGTGGATTCACAGGATCTTGCGCAGGCAGTGTTGGTGGTACAGCTCCAGCACCTTGAGGTGTCTACTGTAGACAGTCCACATCTTAGTGCATTAAGGGAGGACAGGAACCACCACAGCTCCGTAAACCATGAGCTTGGGGTCAGATCTGATGTACAAGGAGGTACAAGGTAGCACAAGGAATTTTTGTTTTGGTTTCAAATAATAACTGAAAATGTGGGAAATATTCAGGAATGAATCTGCCAATTTGTGTGCATGGAGAGAGTCACAGTTTTAATGTCTCAGTTAATGACCTTACACAGGTTTTGTTGTTAATTGGAACGAGGAGGATAATAAAACTGAAGCCAAAAGCTGCACACATCTGAATTGCAAGTGCTGTGTTTTCATGTTGAATTCAAGATTTTATTTCAACCTTTTATGATTTTCAAGTGTGGTTTTAAATGGAGAGTCACTTGATAAATCCATTACAATTGAACATATTTTAAAAATCATGGATCCAGTAGTCCTTGAGCAATTATAAACCAGACCCATTCTCTCATTGGTCTTTTGACCGTATCCCATTAATGGTCAAGTCAGTTGCTACCTCTGTCTGCTGATTCGGTCCCTAGCAGAGTGGAGAGCTATGTGACAGGGTCAATTAGTTTCTCAAATTCTGCCTCATGGGCTGAGCTGCCATTTTATAGAATATAATAGCAGCTTGTCATGGAGCAACATTAGTTAGATGCTGGAAAACTCAGATGCTCCTTTCTTTCTGTTGAAAACAAAGAGGGGTAGAAAATCAACTCAGGTAGTGAGGTAGAATAAGTGAGATCAGTCACCCGTTGTACCCAGCAGCTGGTACTCTGTTCCTTCATTGGAGTGGAATGGAATATCAGAGGCAGTGTTTAAACAGGCAAACAGTCCAACATCAGCTATTTTATACAAGTTTCCAATGCACAATTTTTGCTACTATTCACGGGTCAGGGAATGTAGGACCACAGAGGTTCACAAGCAGACCTTTCAGCCTCTGGAATTTGCTACAACAAATCCTGAAGAAGGGCTAATGCCCGAAACGTCGATTCTCCTGTTCCCTAGATGCTGCCTGACCTGCTGCGCTTCTCCAGCAACACATTTCCATCTCTGATCTCCAGCATCTGCAGACCTCATTTTCTCTTCAATTTGCTACAGCATTCAACTAGATCATGGCTAGGCTGTACCTCAACTCCATTTACCGATCATTACTCAATTTCCGTCCATACCCTTACCTCATAAAAACATCTTGTGATCTCAGTTTTGAAAGCTCCAATAGTCCAGCATTCAAGTCTCTTCGGGGAGATATGCATGACTCCTTGTGAAGGATGCTTTGTGATCTTTGTTCCTGAACAGCTTTGCATTTGTATCGCCTTCTGCTTTACTCTGTACATAAAGCAAGATAGGATAGGATAGGATAAATCTGATATGATAAATAGACAAGGTCTCTTCTGTGGGATGGGTGAGTCCAGAACAAGAGGGAATAGGTTTAGGGTGAGAGGGGAAAGATAAAAAAGGGACCTAAGGGGCAACTTTTTCACGCAGAGGGTGGTGCGTGTATGGAATGAGCTGCCAGAGGAAGTGGTGGAGGCTGGTACAATTACAACATTTATAGAGTCATAGAGATGTACAGCATGGAAACAGACCCTTCAGTCCAACCTGTCCATTAAAAGGCATCTGGATGGGTATAAGAATAGGAATGGTTTAGAGGGGTATGGGCCAAGTGCTAGCAAATGGGACTAGATTAGGTAAGGATATCTGGTCAGCATAGACAAGTTGGACTGAAGGGTCTGTTTCCGTGCTGCACATCTCTATAACTCTATGACACTGCATTGCTGCATCAGGTACACTACTGAAGCAAACTGATTTTCGGAGGTCGATTGAGATGGTTATCTTACCTGTATAACACTTGATATGCATAATAAATCTGGCTGTCAGTGCATTTTCCAATGAGATGCAAAACTGAGACCCCAACTGCTCTTTCTGATTAACAGAAAAGATCTTAGGGAATTACTTTAAAGAGCAGAACAGCTCAATCTATATTCCTGAACCTACATCATGGTCTGGTCATTATCACATCGCTTTTTGTGCAACCTTTGGGGTGTGTTAAATTGGCTCCACATTGCAACAGTTAACTGCATTTCAAGGGCGCTTCACTGACTGCGAAAGCACTTTGGGACATCCCAAAATTGTGAAAGGATTAAATCAATACAAGCCCTCTCTTTGAAACATTACCTCGCTCCCCATCCCTGAGCCTTGTAGAATGTAGTCTTGTTTTGGAAAATTGAGCATAGATAGAATAACTCAGCTGTTTTCAAATGATTATTCCAATCTTACAGCACCAGAGTCAAGGGTGATAGTGCCTATCAAGGTTATATATATCGCTCTTCCACAGCACATGCCAAACTGACGTACATTGACATGACAGTGCTTGCTTGAACATTGACCTACCCAAAAATAAAGCAAGCGCATGAAAGCTGTCCAACCGCAGAAGCAAAGGCGGGACTGCAAATGAACGTCAGACATTTCTTAGATAAGCAGAAACTGATAAGGATGGGAAACGATCTCTCTATTCCCATGAGGGGCATTGATCAGACTTAGTTCATTTCTGCAGCTGTTTCCTGACCCCCTCTTTGCAGCTGACCAAGCACAAGGTGCTTTACGTCAGACTCTTGTTGCAACAAGTTTTGGGTTCAGCCATGTTTTAGGTTACCAAGGTTTCAGGATTGTCCATGAATATGATATTTATCAGCATGGACTCTGCTACAGAAAAATAACAGGAGCATTAACCAAAGTATTGTGCTTACTGTTCATTTTATCCAAACATTTTTGACCGTTCATTGCAAAATATTCTTGAGAGAAAATAAAGCTGGATGAACTTTGACTGTCAGACCCATAATGAAGAGTTTGATTTATCTTTTCTGATGAAGAGTTTGTTCATTATCCAATTATTGTTGGAAAACCATGGAATGCAGTGGTGGACGTGCTGAGCAGTCAAAGGTGGAGGTAGATGGATTGGAGCTGAGTCATCACATGATGAAGCCTCACAGGAATTACACCCATTCAGAGTTAGTAACATTGTGTGGAATGCAGGTAACCTGATATCTTCTTCAGTTCTCCACTCTAAGGCCCATTTGTCACACAGAAATTTAATTGAACAAAGAAAATTTACAGCCCAGGAGCAGGCCCTTCGGCCCTCCAAGCCTGAGCTGATCCAAATCCACTGTCTAAATCTAACGCCCATTCCTAAGCACCTGTATCCCTCTGCTCCCCACCTACTCATGCATCTGGGTGGTAAAAACAATGACTGCAGATGCTGGAAACCAGATTCTGGATTAGTGGTGCTGGAAGAGCACAGTAGTTCAGGCAGCATCCAATTTCGAAGCTCCTTGGATGCTGCCTGAACTGCTGTGCTCTTCCAGCACCACTAATCCAGATACTCATGCATCTGTCCAGATGCACCTTAAATGAATCTACCGTGCCTGCTTCTACTACCTCTGTTGGCAACATGTACCAGGCACATACCACCCTTCATGTAAAGTACTTTCTGCGTGTATCCCCCTTAAACTTTTCACCTCTCACTTTGAACATGTGACCTCTCATAATTGAATCCCTCCATTGTATCCTGAAGGTGGCTGCACAGGCGGATAGAGTGGTCAAGAAGGCATAGGATATACTTGCCTTCATCGGATAAGGTATTGAGTATAAGAGCTGGCAGGTCTTGTTAAAATTGTACAAGACTTTGGTTTGGCCGCATTTAGAATACTATGTACAGTTTTGGTCACAACATTACCAAAAGGATGTTGGTTTTCACTAAGTTTGAAATGCGCCAACCTTTTTGGGGCAATTCTTGACATGAGGCCTGGTGAGTTTTCTCACTGAATCTGACTGAACTCACAGCCCACCCTCCCTTACATCTGGTTCTTCCCATGTGCTGCTCTGAAAAGAGCACATGACTTAGTCGATATCCTGGGATTCATGGGCATCCTTGCACCTGGACCAACAAACACGGTCAGTCCAGAGATGCCCTAGATAGCTTCTGACATTTGCCCATACTTGGTGACCCACTGTGCGGGTCAGTTCCTGGATGGGGTGGTACACAGGAAAACATTCCTGCCCCGGCAGTGGAAGATCAGATGCAAGGAAGTTCTCAGATTAAAGCTGTCTCAGCTGTCTGGAGGAATGTCCAGCAATGTGGAAAGAAGTTCCGACAGGGTAATTTCCACCATCTTCTCTCTGATACCGCGCACACTCTACCTCTGCTGTTGAGCCCACCTCCCAGTAAGGCTCATGCTCTACTGCTCTCGCTGTTGTGTGCTACGTCTTCCTTTACTCGCTGTTAGGAACAACAATCACTGACACCACTAACCCTGCCCACTGCACTGCCCACTGCACTGCCCACTAACCCTGCCCACTGCACTGCCCACTGCACTGCCCACTGCACTGCCCACTAACCCTGCCCAATGCACTGCCCATTGCACTGCCCACTAACCCTGTCCACTGCACTGCCCACTAACCCTGCCCAATGCACTGCCCACTAACCCTGCCCAATGCACTGCCCACTATCCCTGCCCACTAACCCTCCCCACTGCACTGCCCACTGCACTGCCCACTAACCCTGTCCACTGCACTGCCCACTAACCCTGCCCAATGCACTGCCCACTAACCCTGCCCAATGCACTGCCCACTATCCCTGCCCCTAACCCTGTCCACTGCACTGCCCACTAACCCTGCCCACTGCACTGCCCACTGCACTGCCCACTAACCCTGCCCACTGCACTGCCCACTGCACTGCCCACTAACCCTGCCCACTGCACTGCCCACTGCACTGCCCACTAACCCTGCCCACTGCACTGCCCACTGCACTGCCCACTAACCCTGCCCACTGCACTGCCCACTGCACTGCCCACTAACCCTGCCCACTGCACTGCCCACTGCACTGCCCACTAACCCTGCCCACTGCACTGCCCACTGCACTGCCCACTAACCCTGCCCACTGCACTGCCCACTGCACTGCCCACTAACCCTGCCCACTGCACTGCCCACTGCACTGCCCACTAACCCTGCCCACTGCACTGCCCACTGCACTGCCCACTAACCCTGCCCACTGCACTGCCCACTGCACTGCCCACTAACCCTGCCCACTGCACTGCCCACTGCACTGCCCACTAACCCTGCCCACTGCACTGCCCACTGCACTGCCCACTAACCCTGCCCACTGCACTGCCCACTGCACTGCCCACTAACCCTGCCCACTGCACTGCCCACTGCACTGCCCACTAACCCTGCCCACTGCACTGCCCACTGCACTGCCCACTAACCCTGCCCACTGCACTGCCCACTGCACTGCCCACTGCACTGCCCACTGCACTGCCCACTGCACTGCCCACTGCACTGCCCACTGCACTGCCCACTGCACTGCCCACTGCACTGCCCACTGCACTGCCCACTGCACTGCCCACTGCACTGCCCACTGCACTGCCCACTGCACTGCCCACTGCACTGCCCACTGCACTGCCCACTGCACTGCCCACTGCACTGCCCACTGCACTGCCCACTGCACTGCCCACTGCACTGCCCACTGCACTGCCCACTGCACTGCCCACTGCACTGCCCACTGCACTGCCCACTGCACTGCCCACTGCACTGCCCACTGCACTGCCCACTGCACTGCCCACTGCACTGCCCACTGCACTGCCCACTGCACTGCCCACTGCACTGCCCACTGCACTGCCCACTGCACTGCCCACTGCACTGCCCACTGCACTGCCCACTGCACTGCCCACTGCACTGCCCACTGCACTGCCCACTGCACTGCCCACTGCACTGCCCACTGCACTGCCCACTGCACTGCCCACTGCACTGCCCACTGCACTGCCCACTGCACTGCCCACTGCACTGCCCACTGCACTGCCCACTGCACTGCCCACTGCACTGCCCACTGCACTGCCCACTGCACTGCCCACTGCACTGCCCACTGCACTGCCCACTGCACTGCCCACTGCACTGCCCACTGCACTGCCCACTGCACTGCCCACTGCACTGCCCACTGCACTGCCCACTGCACTGCCCACTGCACTGCCCACTGCACTGCCCACTGCACTGCCCACTGCACTGCCCACTGCACTGCCCACTGCACTGCCCACTGCACTGCCCACTGCACTGCCCACTGCACTGCCCACTGCACTGCCCACTGCACTGCCCACTGCACTGCCCACTGCACTGCCCACTGCACTGCCCACTGCACTGCCCACTGCACTGCCCACTGCACTGCCCACTGCACTGCCCACTGCACTGCCCACTGCACTGCCCACTGCACTGCCCACTGCACTGCCCACTGCTACTCACTCACTCACTCAATACACCTCCTCACCTTCCCTCTGCACTGCCTACTCACTCAATACACCTCCTCACCTTCCCTCTGCACTGCCTACTCACTCAATACACCTCCTCACCTTCCCTCTGCACTGCCTACTCACTCAATACACCTCCTCACCTTCCCTCTGCACTGCCTACTCACTCAATACACCTCCTCACCTTCCCTCTGCACTGCCTACTCACTCAATACACCTCCTCACCTTCCCTCTGCACTGCCTACTCACTCAATACACCTCCTCACCTTCCCTCTGCACTGCCTACTCACTCAATACACCTCCTCACCTTCCCTCTGCACTGCCTACTCACTCAATACACCTCCTCACCTTCCCTCTGCACTGCCTACTCACTCAATACACCTCCTCACCTTCCCTCTGCACTGCCTACTCACTCAATACACCTCCTCACCTTCCCTCTGCACTGCCTACTCACTCAATACACCTCCTCACCTTCCCTCTGCACTACCTACTCACTCACTCACTCAATACACCTCCCCACCTTCCGTCTGCACTGCCTACTCACTCAATAAACCTCCCCACCTTCCCTCTGCACTACCTACTCACTCACTCACTCAATACACCTCCTCACCTTCCCTCTGCACTGCCTACTCACTCACTCACTCAATACACCTCCCCACCTTCCCTCTGCTCTATCTACTCACTCACTCACTCAGTACACCTCCCCACCTTCCCTCTGCACTGCCTACCCACTCACTCACTCAATACATCTGCCCACCTTCCCATTGCACTGCCTACTCACTCACTCACTCACTCAGTACTGACCATTTCCTAGCCTCTGGACTGGAATCGGAGGTTACCATTGCCTTGTTGTGCCGTGATCCCCTGTCTCCTTGGACTTGGCAGAAGCCTGATGAAAACCATGATGAGCTTTCTTCCTGAACTGCACAGGAGGACATCAGTGATATAAGCCTGGCTGAGTAGTTGGGGTACACAAAGCCAAAAACAAAGCAGGGATACCAGGACAGACTGTGTGCTGTGACAGCAAGCAAAGTGCCCAAAGATGTTGCCTGGTCCAGTCCATGAGCTGGTTGCTTGCTCCTAACCACAGTGTGCGCACTGCAGAATTACAGTGGTGGGCAAACTTGTGAAGGTCAAATGTTGAGTACTAATGAGGTTAGTCAGGCTGTCAACAGAGTTCTTAAAAAGCATTAATCTGTGTCAATTAGCATTCTGCCAGACTTCTTGACCAATGCTATAGCCCACATTGCCCAGACGTCCATAACATTTTGCACATGCGGCCCGGGCCTGCATCACTAAGAGACAGATCCCAAATTCCTGATGAAGGGCTTTTGCCTGAAACGTCGATTTTCCTGCTCCTCGGATGCTGCCCGACCCGCTGTGCTTTTCCAGCACCACTCTAATCTAGACTCTGGTTTCTAGAATCTGCAGTCCTCGCTTTTGCCGAGATCCCAAATTCCATCCAGTTAGAACGGAGATCAAACTTGGCAATGTTGGCACCAATCTGACCAACAGAGGCCATCCAATTAATGGAGCCAAGAGGGCCGCACAGCAAGCCTGTGTAACTATAGCAACATACACTTGTACATTTATGTTGCAGCTGGAGGTAAATGATAGTGATGTGATGGTTATGGATAGGCTCCAATTTTATTCACATGGCTTTCCAGAAATCTCTCCTGTTTAACCATTAGCCATATATTAGAAGAATTTACAGATTGACACACAACCTGTCTGACTGCATTATGAACCTATCTTTTGACCTATCAGAGGCAAACGCCTCCTTCAGTTGTTTGAGAAAGACTAAAAAGTCATTTTGCTCCTTCCAGGATTTTCATTTTCTTGAACACATTGGTTTCTTAGTTTGAAAAATATTGAAGACAGTGAGAAAAGGCAAATTGGATGTGAGACGTTGTCTGATGTCACCTCCACAAATGGAAACTGGAGATGTCAATGCTAAACAACAGCCCGCTGACAAAGGAATGCTCATTGGGGATCACTCTGAATCAATCAAAACAGACCATCTCTTATCAACTCTCGCTTATTTAGCCCAGGATGAACTGTATCCTCAGTCTGAGTGAAATGGGCTAATGGTGGAGGCAGCAACTTACGTTGGGCATCATTGGTCTCAGTGTCATTCCAAAAGCTAGTGAATGGAACCCATTTCAAAACATTTCAGGCAATGGAACAGGAAGACCAGCAGCTGTGAAGCAATCAAACTGGATCATACAACATTGCCATCATTAAATCCAGATGGAAACTCAGGAGAATGTCTTTCCCAGAGAATTGTTAGAATATAGAATTCAATACCAGATAGATGGACTGAGACAATTGGTATCATCCCATTTAAGAGCAACTCAGATAAAATAATGGAGGAAGCAATAGTCGGTTTTCCCAATACTGTGTCGGTTCATGTGGAGTACAAACAGCAGTACAGACCAGAGATAGCGTTAGGCCAAATAATTTGTGCATTTGCTCTTTAACTTATAAAGAAGTCAGTAAACATCAAATAACTGAAGAATTTTGGTGAGCATATTTTGCAGTTAGTTAATTTAAAAAAAAAACTCAAGTTACCATTTTGCTCTCTGCGAATCTGCATTGTGCTATCCTTATTGTTTCCAAACAGCTTCACTTGCATCATTTGCAAATACACTGAGAATACATTCTTCTCTGGTCTTGCTGGCTTCATTCATTGCTGTGCATTCATTAAATCCTTTCTGCATGGGGCTGTTGTATTTGACAATACAGCTCAGTTTTTGTGTCCATTTGTTGTGTTTTTACACTTAAGAAACACTGACATTTCCTTAATGCAGGGGATTTACAATGAGGACTTCTTAACAAACAGTAATGTGTCGAGCTGAACAAAAGATACAAACTTCTTCTTTCATGCCAGTCAGAAAATGAAGCAGAGTGCTCTGGTGGGGCTCTGGTGGAAGGATACAAAATGCAGACCTCATAACGTTTGAATAGACAGATGACCAGGGTCATCATGACATGACTTATTAAAAAGTACAATGACAACTTATAAGGAATCACAACACTAGTCATCAAGAACCCAAAAGAGAAAATGCTGGAAAATCTCAGCAGGTCTGACAGCATCTGTAAGGAGAGAAAGAGCTGTTAACTAATCATCAAGAAGTTGCTAAAATGCAGGTCATTTTTCAATGAAATCCAACCTGCTTTGGCACAATAGGTTAAAGCAAATTTCATCTATCCAGATTGAGTTTGATATGATAGTGTCCAGTTGCCATTATTTTTATTCCCTCTGCATCCCTTATTGGATATGAGGCAGGCTGGAGCTCCAAACATTCAAAAAGCCAGCATCTGGATTTGTAAAACATGAAACATGAGCTGACACATTCCCTACCTTACAACAGTGACTACACTTTACAAATACTTAGTTGGCTGTATCGTGTTTTGGAATGTCCTGAGGGGTGTGAAAAGTGTGATATAGATGCAAGTTATTTGCGATTATTATTATGTGAAGATGAGCTTTTAAATAGTTCGCACGTTTTTAGCTTTTGTCACATTTAATGTCCAGCTACTGCTGTAAGTGAGGTGAAGCAGTTAATGGCAACTTTGCACTTTAATTCACAACGGCATAAAAATCTTTCACAGCCGATCAATAACAAAGCTTTCATATTGATCGATGTATCATTTGGAGCTAGGATCTCCATACTTAAGCTCGGCAAATCAGCAAAGGCCAAAATAACATTTGAATAGTCTTCAGTGATATGTCAGCAGAGAGAAATTCCATTAAATGAGCAAGAACTCAAGGACAGATGGATTGGATTCATATTACTGCTAAACCACTCGGGATGGGATGCATAACTCTCCCACACTAAGTAAAGCACTTGGAGTTGTAGAAATATTTCAAACCGGAACACAAGATTAGAGGGGATTGTGCGTAGAACCATCATTCCACCTGCCAGCATACACTCTCCTGTTCATCTTCAAAGTAGTGTCAGGGGATTTCTTTTTAAGCTGAGAGAGCAGAAAGTGCTTTCGTTTACTGTCTTAACTGAAAGATAACACAGACAGTACTGTAGCACGCCCTCTGTCCCGAACGCTCAGCTTGGATTGGTGTGTTGAATTCAAATGTGAACCCACAACTTTCTCCCTCAATGTTACCAACTGAGCCATGGGTGGCACCACAAACCAGGCCCAACTGGGGCCTTTGACACCAACACTTTCTCTATTCACAGGATGAGGGCATTGTGAGCTGGGCCAGCATTTATTGCTCAACCCTAATGACTTAGAGGGCAGTTAAGAGTCAACCACAGTGCTGTGGGTCTGGAGTCACATGTAGGAGGAGAAAGTGAGGACTGCAGATGCTGGAGATCAGAGCTGAAAATGTGTTGCTGGAAAAGCGCAGCAGGTCAGGCAGCATCCAAGGAACAGGAGAATCGATGTTTTGGGCATAATCCCTTCCATTCCTGAAGAAGGGCTTATGCCCGAAACGTCGATTCTCCTGTTCCTTGGATGCTGCCTGACCTGCTGCGCTTTTCCAGCAACACGTTTTCAGCTGGAGTCACATGTAGACCAGACCAGGTAAGGATGCCAGTTTCCTTCCTTATGGAATTAGTGAACCAGATAGTTTTTTTTCCTGACAATCAACAATGACATTATATTGACTCTTAATTCCAGGTTTTTTATTGAATCCAAATTCCACCATTTTCCATGGTGGGATTTGAGCCTGGGTCCATGGAACATTACCAGTGTTCCTGAAGAAGGGCTTATGCCCGAAACGTCGATTCTCCTGCTCCTCGGATGCTGCCTGGCCTGCTGTGTTTTTCCAGCACCACATTTTTCAACTTCATTTCTGGATTAACAGTCTAGCGATAAAATCACTAGGCTATCACCTGCCCTTTTTATAGTGAGGCTAACAGTGTCTAATTACAAAAGAGACTGGTGGTCAACTACTTCATGTAACTATTGGTGCTCCAAGCATATCTAAATCAAAAAAAAACTTCTTTTACAGCTTTCTTCAAGATGTCCCACAGTGCTTTATAGCCAATGGATTATTGTCAAACAGTATTCACATGCTGTAAAGGAATTTGGACACAGTTAGTCCCCACAAGCAACAACAGAGCGAAAAAGGCCAGTTAATCTGTTGTTGTTAATGCTGATTGATATTGGTCGAATCATTGGACAAATTCCCATAATGTCAACTTGCTGTGGGCCTGAGAAATAATGTTGCCACACAGGTTGTGCCCATTTATAAATGACTAGGAGCCAGGGTTGAATTTGTTGGGGATGGGGAATGCAGAATGCTTTTCAGCACAAGCCAAGTCCTTTGGAACACGGGGAAGCAAGGCTTAATCTCACTGGAGCTTGTGCTCATTGTGGTTCACGTTCAAGAATGGTAGGAGGCAGACGAGTAATCACTGTGCCAGATGTGGAAATGTTCTTTCTAACTTGAAAACTACCAGGCGCCACAAATCATTCAGAACGCTCTCTAAAACAGCAGACACCTTATTTACTGATTAAGATCCAGGGCACTTAAATTCTTGAGTGGGAAAATTTGCAAGATCTTGTCTTTTACCAAACTGCATGGAAATCACTCTCACTTCTTGAACTGTTAGTGAGGGACAATATTAGCTCCATAAAAAAAATCACTCTGAAGGCGACAGTGAAAATCTGTGTGAAATAACTGCAATTAAATGGTGCTGGTAGTAATTTATAGTAGATACTGGACTTAATTTGTAAGTTGTGATATAATTTATGGCCCTATGATCCCTCTGGATAAGGACAGAAAGTTAACCGTAGTTTCCAGTGACTGCAAACTGCCCTTGTAGAGGTAGTCAGATGGTGCTCATCAGTAAATCACCAACCAGCACTAAGAAAGGTGACAGACAAGTTTAGTTACGCTATAGATCCTTCAACCAAACATCTCATTAAAACTACCTTAAGGTTTAAACTTGCAACTCTGGGTAAAAACAAATTCTTCTACATTTGAGGGTCAGTGTTTACTTTAATATCCAGTTTCAGGCTGAAAGTGTCAGTCGCTCGTACCCAGTGTGTAAATGAAAATAAACGGAGATTTGTCTTAACATTGTGCAATAAACAGTAATATTAGAACAGAATGGAGGATTCTGGGATCTTTTAAAGAACAAAAAATGTCCTGGTTCAGTTTTATTTTGAGGAAATGGAACAGAATTATCATTGAAACAAAAATGTCTATGTTTCAAAACTACTGTCTGTAATAATCAGCTATCTTCAGGCTCCTAACTATGACTGAACATATTCTGGCAGTTATCAACCTATCTTCCAATGCCTGTCCCCCAGATTCCTGATGTTGGTCACCCTATATATGTATCATTACTATAGCGAAACCAAAATACCATGGATACTGGAGATCTGAAATAAAAATACAAAATGTAGGAGGGACTCAGCAGGCAAGGCACATCTATGGAAAGAGAAACAGAGTCAATGGTTTGTTCAGAACCGAATGGGGCTGGAAAATAATGGTTCTTATACTGCTGGCAAAGAATAAGGAGAAGTGAGTAGAACAATTGACAAAAGACCCTGAGCAAGAGACAAAGGGAATGCTAATTGTAGTAAGGGAGCAATATAGATATAAAATAGATGTTAATAGGAAGGGTGAGTATTAGAAAATAGGTAAATTTCATGGAGAACAAACCCATGCAAACAAGACGTGGAAAAGGATGTGTCTGCAAAGGAAGTGGGTGTAATCAAAATGGAGGACATCGTTCAAGCTCTAAAGTTGTCGAGTCCTAAAGGTTGTGAAGTACCGAAGCAGAAAATTAGGTTGTGTCCCTCGAGCTTGCATTGTGCTTCACTAGAATACTGCAGCAGGCCTAGGATTGAAATCTTAGCATCAGAGCAAAATGGTGTATTGAAATGGCAAGCAATTGAAAGGTCAGGGCCATTCTTACAGACAGAGCAGAGGTGTTCCACAAAACGGTCACTCTGCCTGTGCTTGGTCTTGCCAATGTCGAATAGACCACGTTGTGAGCAGTGAATGCAATACACTTAAGTGAAGGAAGTACAAGTAAAATTCTGCTTCATCTCAATGGTATGGTTAAGATCTTGGACAGTGAGGAGCAAGGAGGTAAATGGGCAAGTGTTACACCTCCTGTGATCATATGGGAAGGTGCCATGGGGAAGTGAGGAAGTATTTGGGGCGGCACAGTGGTTCACTGGTGAGCATTGTTGCCTCACAGCACCAGGGACCCAGGTTCGATTCCAGCCTTGGGCGACTGGCTGTGTGGAGTTTAAACATTCTCCCCGTGTCTGTGTGGATTTCCTCCAGGCGCTCCGGTTTCCTCCCACAATCCAAAGATGTGCAGGTCAGGTGAATTGGCCATGCTAAATTGACCATAGTATTAGGTGCATTAATCGGAGGGAAATGTGTCTGGATGGGTTACTTTTCTGAGGGTTGGTGTGGACTTGTTGAGTCGAAGAGCCTGTTTCCATGCTGGAGGGAATCTAACCTAATCTATTAGGAACAATGAAGGAGTTCCCAAGATGTCCCCTGTGGAATGCTGACAAAGGATGGGAAGGTTTAGTGTGTTTTGTCGTGGTATCCAGCTGGAGGTGGTGGAAATGGCAGAGGATCATTACTGTGACCCACCTTCCTCAGCTTTTCAATGTTTCCTTGTTTTGAATTTTCAGGAATGAGTGATTTCAGGAGTACTTAGAAAAGTACTGGCAATGTTTTGTGCATCAGGTATTTGCCAGTATGGTTGGATGGGTATTCATTATGACAGACCAGAGTCTTAATGCCTGGATGATAGGTGAAATACAGTCATATAATCATACAGCATGAAAACAGTGCAACTAGTCCACGCTGACTATGCTAAACCAATCCCACCTGCCTGTGCTTGGCCCATATCCCTCCACACCTTTCCTGACAATGAACATACCCAAATGTCTTTTAAATATTGTAACCATACCTGCATCCACCACTTTCTGTGGTAGTTCATTCCAACATGAACCACCCTCTGTTTCTCAAACCTTCCTTTCCTAGCAGCATTCTGGTAAATTATTTCTGAACCCTCTCCAATTTATTACTATCCTTCCTATAACAGGGCGACCAGAAGTGGATACAGTACTCCAAAACAGGCCTCACCAATGTCCTGTGCCACTTCAACATGACCTTCCTACCTCTGTACTCAAAGGTTTGAGCAATGAAGGCAAGTGTGCAAAACTCCTTTTTAACCACGCTGTCTATCTTGGACGCAAATTTCAAAGAATTATGTACCTGAATCCCTAGGTCCCTCTGTTCTACAAACTATCAAGGGCCATACTATTAATTGATGGGTAAATTCTGGGAATCATGTATGAGTGCCAAGACTTTTATCATTTTTTTTAATAGAGGCATCCTCTTAAGCGTTCAGTCAGAGTGGTACACAGTACACACACTGTCAGTCACATTACGGACAGCTGTCTGATGGGCATTAAAAACTAGACGATTATTGGGCTAAACCCATAACATTTCTGCAGGTTTTCAGCTCGCTGACCACTCACTGAGTGTACAAGGTTGTGCTAAAAGCTTCAGGCCTGTATCAGGACTGAGCCCTGATTTTTCCAGCATACCCTGATATCATCAGATCCCAGGTGGTGTACTTCATGCTGTGTTGCAACCACTCTGGAATGTTATTTGTGTGGCACAAGTTAAACACAGATGGGCCAACCCTACAATCTCATACATTATGAGGTAAACTCACACACCAAAAAACAAGAGATCTGTTACAGAAGCACAAACCAATACAGATTGACAGTTGGATAATAAATCCCATTATTTAATTTCTAGCAGGTCATAGCATTCAAAAGACAATATCAATCTATCTGAAGATGTTTTAGAGAATGAAAAACATTAGAAAAACCTTATGTGTTCTAGTCACAGAAAATTAGATTGCCTTGTTCCTTCACTACAGCCACTATTGGCTGAAAAACTTCCTTATCATAGGAGGAATTTGAACAGCTCCCAACAGTAGCCAATCACAGGTGTGAACCAGATTGATGTTTCAACATACCAATCAATACAAATGAACATCAATTATCAATTTTGAAAGTTCTGCAGGAAGATTATGAGTGATGCAATATTTTCCCTCCAAGTCATATCCTCACAATATGCTTTCTTGAATTAACAGACTGGTGTTCAATCATTGTATATTCGATTATGGAGTCTGGTAGCTCATCCAAGCTCACTGTACTCAATTGGTTAAGCAAGGATGTTGACTCAGGAGTAAATGGACAGAGAAGTTGCTAAAAGCTACAGCAGAAGCAATGAGTAGACATCTTGAATTGCAGACTTTGGAGAAATTCTTGGAAATAAAACCTGTTGTACAGCTCTGAGATAGAAAATGGACAATAAACCAGTGAATTCAATACAGGATACTTCACCTGAGCCAATAGCATAAGACTATTACAGCAAACCAATTCAGTCTTCAGTTCCAGGTATGTTTATACAATAAAAGAAATACTTGCATTTTACAGAACACCCTTCACAATCACAGGAATCCAGTTTATAACAAAGAAAGAGATGTATTTTTAAAGTACAGTAAACATTGTGCATCAGTGCTGGAAAATGGGATTAGAACAGTTAGATGGCGGCTTTTGACTGGCATGGACATGATGGAATTAAGGGTCTTTTTTTTTATGCTGTAGATCTCTATGACTTGTTGCGATGTATGAAATGTGGCAGCCACTTTGGATCTAACAGGCTCCTATAAAACAGTAAAATGATAATGACTGGATAAACTAAAATGATGATGTTGATTGTGAGATAAGTATTGGCTGAATACAGAGATTATGCTTCCAAATGATGTCATTAGGATATTTATGTCTAGCTGAAAAGAGCTTGCTTTAATATCTAATCCAAAAGACAACAGCTTTAAATAGTCCCACTCAATATTTTCTCTCTTGCTGTAGAGAATCACCTCCTGATCTCTGTGTTCAAATTCTGGGTTAAACATGAATCCACATCTTTCGGTATCAAGGACAACCACTTGGCCACAGCTATCACTGCTCAGGTCTTTCTTTAACTCCAGTAGGTTCAGGCTATTTCAAACTGTTGATTTTTATAAAAATGTTATTCATTTCTAGAAAACTTAAATTTATATCACAAAGGAATAACCTCGTGCACTTCCCGTACGCCTATAAATTACAAACAGAGAGTTCAGCAATCTGTGAAAACAAACTCAGGTTTTTTTAAATACAGTTCATTAATTTAGCTATCATTTCCTAACACCAATTTAACCAATGTCAGTTTACCATAAATGGCCACCCACAATCTACATTCCCCAGTTCCTGCCTAATATTGTCATCATGAGTCTTCCCCCAATTTTACACTTTAACCTGAGGACTACTCATAAGTAACTTAAAAGTTACACAATTATGGTCACTGTTCCTGAAATGCTCCCCAATTGAAACTTCAACCAGTTGACCAGGCTCATAAATATTAATCACTCATCAGGTAGTCACCGAACATCTAACTTCTTCCCCAGTAGTAAATAACCAATCCAATCCAGTAAAGAAGTTAGAAAAACACAAAGGAGCATGTCCTTTTCCCAACTCCCTGCAGACTGTGCACAGTCACCCTCAGTGTTCAGAAGCACTGAGCTGCTTCTGTGTTAATTCAGCCAGGGTCATACAGAACGGTGAACTAACTTCAACTGCTGTCAAATTTGAGAGCTTGTAAATTCCTGCTTAAGTCTTGATGAAATTTAGAATTAATCAGGAAATTAGAGTTAAATGTTAGATATGAAATACAAACAAAATGAGCTTTTAAATAAGAGATTAAGGCTTCCCTTACCCACCGAATTCCCAGCACTCTGGTCGGAGTTTTTTTTTATTTAGAGACAGGGTGGGTACATGGGCAGGCAGTGGGGATCAATCTTTCTGTCGTTAATTCCTAGGAAATGCTATTCCCCAGCCACTGACAGCATGAAGTGGATAAGTGACATAGTCTCAAACACCTGAGCGATGTTACCCAGAGTTTGCCACAATCCTCTTGGGACACCAATTGCCTGGAGAATCAGTGCCCCACTTAGGGACTGTCCCAGAAAATCAGAGGCATAGGGTCTTTGCAATCATGTTCGGACTTGGGAGAACTTCCTGGGATTTGTCCTCTATTTCTCTACCTGTACAAATCAAGTTCCTATTTACTGTCTTTTACTGTTACTGCTGCTGCATGCTAATAACTTTAATGCTTTCCAATGGAACCATCTACATCATCTGCAATAGTAACAATGAACTAATTTTAACATTCTATATTAGACTACTCCAGAGTTTACTGCCAAGTATTTTTCTCAGGTGGCTGCATTCGTCATTATTGACAGTGTGCAACTTGCCAAACATTGCTTCTGCCCCCAATTCCAAGTCAGCTTTATACATTAACAGCAATGAGCCCCAGCAAACCAAGACTTGGAACTTCTTCCCCAGTAGTAAATAACCAATTCCAATCCAGTAAAGAAGTTAGAAAAACACAAAGGAGCATGTCCTTTCCCCAACTCCCTGCAGACTGTGCATGGTCACCCTCAGTGTTCAGAAGCACTGAGCTGCCTCTGTGTTAATTCAGCCAGGGTCATACAGAACGGTGAACTAACTTCAGAGCTTCAATGATCCCTTCCTGGGAACAACTACAGGCAGACAATGAATGAGGATAAGAGTAAGCTCGGCTGTGGAACTTCCTGCAGTTGACCAACAGACACCAAGAAACGTTTGGGAGCTGGCCTTCACACAACCAACAGTTTGATTGAAGACAGTGGGTAAGCTGATGGCAAGTGTGAAGGGGGTAAGACCCTTTGGTGACTGGGTTCACTGTGCCCCCTGGAGGACCATGCCTTCAATCCCACCCCCTCACCCACGAAGATCATACTCATTTCATTCCAACCCAATCTCTGAAAACCGAGTGCCTGCCTCACTCACTCCCTCCATCCCATTCCCAACCCTTCCTGAGGTCGATTCCCTGCTTTGAGCTCCAGTTTGGCTGCCTCTTCTTTGGGTTCTGCCTGTAGTTCCAGCAGTGGCCATCACTTGACATTGACGCTACTGAAACTGCGGAGCTGCTAACCAATCAACAATTAGTCACCCTGAGCCAATTAACACCCACCAAGTGAGTAAAGGCAGCCACTATTTTAGAGGCTGTCTCCCAATCAACTTTTTCATCAGTGAGATGGGGAACAGAACCTCCCAACAATCCAACCTTGATGTTAACATTGGCTCAGTGATTATATTCTGGCCACTGAGCCTGAGAGTTGAATACCAGCTCAAAGTTGATGCTCCCAGCGCAGTATTGAGGAAGTGCAGCATTGTTCATAGGTGCTGACTTTCAGATAAAACCTTATGCTAAGGCCTTGTTTGCCTTCTAAGTCTGGGGCTAAAGATCCTGTGGCAATATTCTCGGGGATGCAACGGCTTAGTCGTGTTATTGCTGGACTATTTATCCAAAGACCAAAGTAATGTTCTGGGGACCCAGATTTGAATCCTGCCAGGGCAAATGGTGGAATTTGAATTCAGTAAAAATCTGAAATTAGGAGTCTCATGCTGACTATAAAATCATTGTCAATTGTCAGAAAAAACCCATCTGGTTCACTAATGCCCTTTCAGGAAGGAAACTGCCATCCTTACCTGGTCTGTCTCCATGAGACTCCAGACCCACAGCAATGTGGTTGCTGCTTAACTGCCCTCTGGGCAATTAGGGATGGGCAATAAATGCTGTCCAGGCAGCGATGCCCACATCCAGTTAACGAATTTCACAAATTAATGAAGTTCACAGAAAAACAAGGCAATTCACTGTGGTGTCATGGCCAAGTCACAAGGTGGAAGAGGAATTTTATTTGACAGAAGCCTCATGAGCTATTTAATGTAGTGTGAGTGCCCTATTCCAGGTATTTTTCCTAAAGCCCTTATCCCACATTATTACTTTCTGTATGGACTGAAACAAAATCCAATAATGATTGACTGCAAAACTTAAAAGGAAGCCGAGAGCTTTGGCTAGCAAGACTTCATGAATCTTCTCTCAAGTCTACACTTGGGCAGACAGAGAAAATAATACGGCTGCAGCTAGGCAAAGCTTAGGAGGTCAAAGGTCAATGTCTACATCTGCATCTCCACTGAGGGCAGGAAAGTAAAGGCTCCCTTCATTTTGTTTTTGCAAGTCAGCACTATTTTAGAAAGAGCAGATACAAACTTAATTACCACCTTCTGCCTTTTGTGCCTGAGCTTTGCTGAGGAGCAGAAATCGATAGCTAAGGTCACATTGAGAAAAAAAAATGTGCCCAAACGATGTTGTTGCTTCCTTCATCATGGTTTAGTGCAGCAGCTTGTCGGTGACCTCATTAAAATGGCTATGAAAGAAGAGAATGAAACAACAGACTTTAAAAGGTCTCTGACAAGATCGATTTTCTCTGACAGCTTCTCCAGACCCAATTTCCCCCTCTGTCTATGGGGAAATTAAAAACCGTTTGCAAATCAGCAAATTGAAGTTGTGCACATTGCAAGTGCAAAACTAAAATTTTACCCTTTTTCTGTTTGTATTCCAAATCAATGTTGCACACCATGATCTCATTTTAAATACACCCTGCTAACCCCACCCTCCCTTTCCAAGGCGACACACAAGTGAACAAGATTCAGGAACAGCACCAATTCACATTGAGGTCAAAGGTCACAATTTGGTATTACATGATCGACCATGCATGTTTTCAGTGAGGGTGGGACATGTAATATAGGTTGGGTGGCCAACACACCATGGACCGCCCACCCCACAAGCCCAAGCCCATACCTATCATAGAGGTTGGGCATTCTGCCCATTAAATGTTAATACATAATTCAAGGTCAGTTGAGCTTGTTTAAGTGAATGGTGCCCACAACAAAAAATGAACAGGCAGGTGGAATGGGATACCCTTTTGCCTTAAAAATGTATATAGTGGTTGGAAGGTAGACTGTATTACTTTCAAAGGGTCCCCAGCCACCATCCTGAGAAAATAGTACAGCTTTCCTCCTTCCTATATGTATTTTAAAACCCACCCACAACCTTCTTACCACTCTGCCTCCTTCAGGTGCCAAAAAAAGCCCTCCCACTTAATTGCTCATACCCCCTCCTCCCTGTAGCTTCCTGCTGTACCTCATGCACTGCCTCATTGCTTCAGTGGATCACTCTCTGGAGTGAGAAGGTTGGGACATGAATGGACAATGCAGGCTGGCATAGCAGCAGAAGAGATGCCAGTTTTCCGATGAGACGTTAAACCCATGGGTGCCATCTGCTCCCTTCAGGGGGTATAAAAGATCAAATGGAAAAGATAAGCCAAAATTTGGTTTGGCTTGTTATTGCTATTTGAAACACTTACTCTGTACAAATTGGTTCTCATTTATAACAGCAACTACACTTCAAGATTAACTTTACTGGCTGGAAAGCACTTTGAAGGATCTGAAAGATGTCAATAATTCAATGGCTTTTATATTCCTCCACAATTTTTGTTGAAATTAATATTTCCCCTGAAAGAACAAACACGTGGACAGAAACAGAGCAAGTTCAAACTCAGATTCAAAGTCACTTCACTTATCTTCAGGCTAACAAAGGTTGATCCCTACGTTGCAGACAACTGTGAATCATTTGTCACACGTCGAATTTGTTATAGCAGCTAACTTTAATAAGATTCATAGTTAAAAGAAAATTGATTTTATTTTGCAAAAAGACTCGAGGGCTAGGCTGGCGGTGCATTTATTTGAGTGTGAAGTGTGAAAAGAGAAGCAATTTTGTCTGTTTTTTTGCCTTCATGTGAATAGAAGTTGCAAGAAGATGCAATAAGTAATTATCACTCGATAGAGAGAAAGGGGAAACAGTAGGGTGATCTTTCCATGTGTGAGAATCAAGAGGGATTGGTTGATTATGTGCTTATATGGCAAATGTACTGGAACTGTACTGACACCAAACCGAAGAAGGAAGCATTGGGACAGGAAGCCATAGACATGGACAGAATTGCAGGTTTTATGGAGGGACTTCAGTTAGCCATAAAAGGGAGTGAGGTAGTTTCCTGTGGTGGGATGAAATGTTCAAGAAGGGGAGTAGGGATAACCCTAGTAACTATAGGCCGGTGAGTCTCACTTCTGTTGTGGGCAAAATCTTAGAGAGAATTGTAAGGGATAGGATTTATGAACATCTGGATAGGAATAATGTGATCAAGGATAGTCAGCATGGTTTTATGAAGGGCAGGTCGTGCCTCACAAACCTTATTGAATTCTTTGAGAAGGTGACTAAGGAGGTGGATGAGGAGAAAGCGGTAGATGTGGTGTATATGGATTTTAGTAAGGCGTTTGATAAAGTTCCCCGTGGTAGACTACTGCAAAAAATACGGAGATATGGCATTGAGGGTGAGTTGGAGGTTTGGATTAGGAATTGGCGGGATGGAAGAAGACAGAGGGTAGTAGGTGATGGCAAAGTTTCTTCATGGAGTGCCGTCACTAGCGGTGTTCCGCAAGGATCTGTTTTGGGACCATTGCTGTTTGTCATTTTTATAAATGACCTGGAAGAGGGGTTAGAACGTTGGGTGAGCAAGTTTGCGGATGATACGAAAGTCGGAGGAGTTGCAGACAGTGAGGAAGGATGTGGCAGGTTACAGCAGGATATAGAGAAGCTGCAGAGCTGGGCAGAAAGGTGGCAAATGGAATTCAATGTAGCTAAGTGTGAGGTGATTCACTTTGGGAAGAATAACAAAAAGATGGGGTACTGGGCTAATGGTCGGATACTTGGTAGTGTGGATGAGCAGAGGGATCTTGGTGTCCATGTACACAAATCTCTGAAAGTTGCCACCCAGGTAAATAGTGCGGTGAGGAAGGCATATGGCGTACTGGCTTTTATTGGTAGAGGAATTGAGTTCCGGAGTACTGAGGCCATGTTGCAGTTGTATAAGACTCTGGTGCGGCCGCATCTGGAATATTGTGTGCAGTTTTGGTCGCCATACTATAGGAAGGATGTGGAGGCACTGGAACGGGTGCAGAGGAGGTTTACCATCAGCTATTACAAGTGGGCATAGCTTTAAATTAAGGGGGGGTAGGTATAGGGCAGATGTTAGGGGTAGGTTCTTTACTCAGCGTGTCGTGAGTTCATGGAATGCCCTGCAGTAGCAGTGGTGGACTCTCCCTCATTATGGGCATTTAAGCGGGCATTGGATAGGCATATGGAGGATAGTGGGCTAGTGTAGGTTAGGTGGGCTTGGATCGGCACAACATCGAGTTCCGAAGGGCCTGTACTGCGCTGTATTCTTCTATGTTCTATGTTCTATGTTCTATGTTCTATGTTCTATGTTCTATGAAATCCAGAGAGTGGGACAATAGCACCTGAAGGCACAGCCACTAACAATGGGTGAAGGAAGTCGGGACTACCCAGTTGTCCAGAATTGGCAGAATGCAGATTCTGGAAGCTTCTTAAGCTAGAGGATGTTGCAGGTAAATAGTGGGGCTTTGGCCACAGAAGGATTGGAAAACACGGATAAGAATTTTTAAAATGAGGTATGGCCAGAACATTAGCCAAGGTATATCAGTAACACAGGAATGAATTGGGACTCGGTGTGAGTTCAGATAACAGCTGGCAGATGTTTTGAATTTGCTCAAGTTTACAAATGACTCCTTTGCATCTTCAAAGACTTTAAAAATAAAAGAGAACCTCAGTAATTATTGTGGCCTTAAGAACTTCTGGGCCAAAAGAAAAGCTTACAAAGACTGCATCAGACCACGTTGTGAATCACAGGGTGGAGTGTAGTCGTGCAACACTAATTATGATGCAAGCCTTTGTTTTCAATTGTTTCAAGAAATGAGTCCTTAACCAGCGCCTTCAATTTAAAACTACATCAGAAGAAGGAGCCATTTTCATTCAAAAATGCTTCATTTGATGATAATCAATATTAGAATGCTAATATCATTGTCAGTGGTCAGAGCTCATATTTTACATTGAACACAATGGTTGAAGTCACTGTTCCTTTGACGATGAAAGTTTACCCTGTAGCCTTCAACTGTACAACTGCAAAGCTCAGGAAGAACTGGCCTTGAGATCAAAGGCAAGCTATAGGCACTGTTAAGACACAGGGACAAAGAATTGTTGAAATTCTGGATGTTTTACACAACCAGCCATGTTCACTGGTAACCATGAGACCCTCTATATCCCTCAACCTCATCCTTAAAGTAGAATCGGGTATCAACCAGAACCAGTAAATGTCTTTAATTTCTAAAACTCTTTAAAGGTTTGGGAGAAACTGAACACTGCGTGCTACATTGTACTGAAGGCAGTTGCCAAATCCATCTGCTTGTTTAAAGCAAGGAAGGCCCCACAGCCACATCAGAACAAAGTACAAACTGAGACTTGAGGCCATGCTCCAACATGGGGGTTATTTCAAAAGACATGTAACTGAGTATGTGGTTCTCTACTATGATGCCAATTCCCAAACCAAATAAATCCAACAGAATTTGGATCGACTTAATACATTTAAACAATGCAGGACAATGAGAATGGCTTCTGTAGATGACAGCCTAACCTCAGTGAATTCTGACAGCATCCTGTAGGTAAGGATTCCAAACTGCTGACCATGTTCAGGATGTTATTGCTTTAAACTTTGGTGTCACACCTATGCTTGAGATTTTCAGTGGTCAATGTTCAACATTCAGGAAGGCGTACATGAAAGGCATGATATGTCACAGGATGGGATTGGCATCACAGGTTGACTAAACCACAACACGATGATGGAGTAAGGAGAGTCTTACAAAAATTACACACTACTGGGCTGACACTAATGACAACTGTGAATACTCAAACCCAGTGATAAAACGTTTGGCCGTATTGTTCAGATAACAAAGATCAAGGCAGACCTGCAAAAGACAGAAGGACATTTCCACCCCTTGGAAATGTTGCTGAACTCTAATGGATGATGGTCACAGTGAACCAGGTGGAAAAATGTTTTCTCAACATTGGCCATGTTAACAAATTCCTCAGTCAACCTTTGAAACAAAATTATGCCTGGTGTTGGATTGAACATCAACAGCACCCATTTGATTGAATAAAAGGCATGTTTAGTTCATCCAAGATCCCTGCACATGATGTTCCTGACCTTCCAATTATAAAAGCATTGAATGAAAGTCCAGGGGCAGTTTTCCTTCCGATTCACCATGATGAGATCCAACTGCTGGTCCACAATGCTTCCCAAATGCTTACGGACATAGAATAAAGATATGCCACCATTGAGTGACCTGGGCTTGCAAGAAATTGTCTAACTACATCTCTTAGGTCTGCTGATTAAATTTGAAACCAACCACAAACTGTTAGCGATCTTATTGAACACAAAGCAGCTTGCGAAGCTGCCTCTCAGAACCCAGTGACGTTGCTTGATGCTGATGTTCAATTTGTTGAAATGGTTGAGACCATAAGCTATTAGTTAGTCACCATCAACGAGCCACATAGTGGAATTTATAGGTCTCTTGTGAGACTCAGTTGAATTATAGGCAATGCACATAGATCCACATGTTTTACTTGATGTCTGGTTCATCCTGCATCATGTCCCAAGTCTCAATCTCCATTGACTACAAGAATTACGCATCTTCCTACAAACGATCATATGGTATGCATCAGTTGCAGATAATTCTAGATTAATTTAGATTCCCTACAGTGTGGAAACAGGCCCTTCGGCCAAAACAGTCCACACCGACCCTCCAAAGAGTAACCCACCCAGACTCATTTCCCTCTGACTAATGCACCTAACACTATGGGAAATTTACCATGGCCCATTCACCTGACCTGCACATCTTTGGACTGTGGGAGGAAACCCACGCAGACGCAGGGAGGATGTGCAAACTCCACACAGTCATCTGATGCTGGAATCGAACCTGGGACTCTGGTGCTGGGAGGTAGCACTGCTAACCACTGAGCTACCTTGCCACCCAATATTGTTGATGAAAACCAATCTTCCACTGCACAATAATGTCTACCCGAAAAATATGGTGGGAAAGAAGAAAATAAATTGGTAGTTACAGATATTTAGATGTAACATGTTTAGACTATGATGAAAGAAGTGGGATTTGAACTTTCTGACTCAGAGGTGGGTATGTTATCACTGCACCATAGCACAATAAAGTCCACAGCACTAACAACAGTGATAAATATTGACATGGACACCAGGAAGATCTCCCTACTCTTCCTCAGAATTGTGTCCATTAGAACCTGCATGTCACCATCAGAGAGCAGCCTAGGTTACAGCTTAATGTCTTTTCCGACACTGGAGCAGTTGACCTGGATTTTATGCTCAAATCTCTCAAACCCACAAAACTCTGACTCAGAGATAAGAAAGCAGAGATGATGTAACCATACGTAAATCTGATCCTGTGTGTGGATTTGTGAATAACTTACAGAATAGGACCAAGCTTTTTGCTTCTGACCTTCATATTCTAACCTTAACCGTCTTGGCATTTGACAGATCAATCTGGTAAGCAACACGGTCTTGTAGATTCTATGTGGAGAAACCTTATGTCATTCTCTCTCTGTCTATGTAGTCAGATCCTATGGAATGTTGTGCCATTTGAATACTTTATGATTATAACAATCCTCAAAAGGAGTCTGACAATCAGTCAAGGTACTGGGCAATAAACAATGTGAATAAAACAGCTGTCTGATTCTTTCCCTTAGGTTCTTCCCAAGGCAAAATAAACACAGCCTGATTGTTTTATATTGTTTGCAGTACAGATTTGATTGATGGGACTATTTGGAAAATGTGTTCAAATTTTTTCTTAAAAATGATTATTTGAAGTCGCAGCAAAATCCACAGTGCTGATGGTGTAAAGTGCGGCCGTTGAGAGAAAGTTTGCAATGTTTTTATCAACTCTCAGATTCTGTTTGCTGATTTTCCTCATCTCACATATGTTAGCAGCAATGCTCAGTCCATCAGCAAAGGGGTGAAACCTATCCTCCTGCTATTAAAGGCCTGGGTAACCATTAATATTGCGAGCTCTGGTTGAAGGTTTCATTGTTTAACCTCTCTCAAAACATCCAGCCTGCACTCTCCCGTCTTGATCTGTACCCCAAGCGGACAGCCTTTTCATACCATTTAGAAAGGGAGCAGAGGTTTTATCTTGTTAGAAAATCTGAATCAATTTTGAATGTTAGTGAAACCCATCTTCAACATTTTTACAACTTACCCTTTAAGGTATTCAAAGAAAAGTTTGTAAAAGCAGAATTTTCTTTCATGGCCCATGACTTTTCTGTCAGGATTTAGCTCCTAGCATTGCAACTTCCATGCTACGTGGTCATTACTTGCAAGGCCCATATTTACAACCCATCTCTGATTGGCTTGCCAGGCCATTTCAGAAGGCAGTTAAAAGCCAATCACATTACCGTGAATCTGGAGTCATAAAAATGGCAGATTTCCTTCAATCCATGGTTCCGCATGAGGTAAACAAAACAATTTTTTATGGCATTCATACTGCAACACAAAGGGATTTCAGGGTCCTTGGGATTACATCTCAAAAAACTAGCATCCAAGTTTGGTAGCGAATGGGGAATGTTGCCCTTTATTTCAAAGGGATTGGAGTATAAAAACAGGGAAGTCTTGTTAAAACTATACAACGCACTAGTTAGACCACATCTACAATGCTGCGAATGGCAGAAGGTCCATTTTCTAAGGAAAGATATATTGTCATTGGAGGCAGTCAAAACAAGTTCATGAGGTTGATTCAGGGTATGGCAGAACTTGGTTATGAAAAGAGATTGAATAGATTGGGCATGTGCTCATTGGAGTTTAGTTGAGCAAAGACCTTACTGAAACATATAGATTCTCAGGGAGGTTGGCAGGGTAGACTCTGACAGGTTGTTTTCCCTTGTGAGAGAACCTTGGACCAGAAGACCCAATTTCAGAGTCAGTGGTTTCCCAGTTAGGGCAGGGATGGGGAGGAATTTATTTTCTTGGACAGTAGTGAGTCTGTGGAACTATTTAACCCAGAGGAGTGTAGATGTTGAGTCATTAAGGATATTCACGGTTGAGATATACATATTTTTAATCAGTAACGGAATTAAGAAGGGAAAGGTACCACCGTTCTGCTCTTTCCTCAGAGAGAGAGATAGAGATAGATGCTGACGATCTAATCTAAGAGTCACCACACCTCAGGGGAGGGGACGAGGTTGAGAATGAGAGTGGTAACTTCAGCCAGTGTGGGATTGAACCCATAATGTTGGTATGACATTGCATTGTAAACTAGCTCAACATCCAACTGAGTTAACCAACCCCTAGTTGAGTAAATGCAGGAAAGTGAGGCTGAATATAATGACATCAACCATGCTGTGAGTGAATATCTGGTTACCAGAACAAAAACAATCCTTTTCTGCCAGGTTTTATTAATTCCACAAGATTCTGTGGTCGAATTTGAGCCCATGTTTCTGGACAATTAGTTTGGCCATTTATTTTTCTGTATCTTTGCTTGTGAGTTGAAATGGGAAGAGGTTGTTTTAAAAACTGAGGATTGTGGTAAGGATTACTGCACTTATTAAAAGCAGGTTACCAACACTTAATGTAAGTGTTGGGTGCAGTGTTGTTTGTTCAAGCAGTAGAGACAGGTTACTGAAGGAAATTGGATACAGGGTTTTGTACGAAACGAGATTCATTCAGCAACAAGTATATGGTTAACCTGTAGAGTGAAGACTAGTTTTTGATGGCAAAGGCATTCTGCCCTACCAAAAACTTAGTGATTGGCTTTTGGGTCTCTGAACACCTTATGGATGCCAGAAGCCAACAGGTCTCTGGAAAGAAAGGAGCTGTCCTTTTCTCTTCAGTAAAAGAATACCTCAAGCCTGAACGTAGCCAGTTTAATTCCGCTTATCTGTTGCAATAATCAGTGGCTTTTAACCAATCAATTAGAGACTTTACAAGTGTGGACCAGTCACTTTGTGTATCCTGTGAAACAAGTGAAAGTGCCTAGAGAAGGAAGATCAGGGAGCAGGAGGTTTCGCAGACTGAAAGGACCACTTCAGCAAACCCTGCGGACATGGACCATTGAACTGTCTTTCCAGTCTTTTTGTCCAGCCATAACACCCAATTTTCTCTTGTCGCTGCCTGTGTCTGTCTGTATGTATGTGTATGTATGGGCAGTTTTATAAGGGGAGGTGACAGCCTGGTGGCATTATCACTGGATCATTAGTTCAAAGACCAAGGTAATATTCCTGAAGAAGGGCTTATGCCCGAAACGTCGATTCTCCTGCTCCTCGGATGCTGCCCTGGCCTGCTGTGTTTTTCCAGCATCACATTTTTCAATTAATGTTCTTTGGACCCAGGTTCAAATCCGCCATGGTGGAATTTGAATTGAATAAAAATCTGGAATTAAGACTCTAATGATAACCATGAATCGATTGTCAAAACACGAACCTATCTCATTCACTAATGTTTTTTAGGAAAGGAAACTGCCTTCCTTAAAACATCCTTGGTCTGGCCTACATGTCACTCCAGACTCACAGCAATTTGGTTGACTCTTAACTGCCCTCTGAGCAATTAGGGATGAGAAATAAATGTTGACCGATCCAGTAACACCCTCATCCTGTGAATGTATTTAGAGTCATAGAGATGTAGAGCATGGAAACAGACCCTTCGGTCCAACCCGTCCATGCCGATCAGATATCCCAACCCAATCTAGTCCCACCTGCCAGCACCCGGCCCATATCCCTCCAAACCCTTCCTATTAATATACCCATCCAAATGCCTCTTAAATGTTGCAATTGTACCAGCCTCCACCACATCCTCTGGCAGCTCATTCCATATACATACCACCCTCTGCGTGAAAACGTTGCCCCTTAGGTCTCTTTTATATCTTTCCCCTCTCACCCTAAACCTATGCCCTCTAGTTCTGGATTCCCCAACCCCAGGGAAAAGTCTTTGCCTATTTATCCTATCCATGCCCATCATAATTTTGTAAACCTCTACAAGGTCACCCCTCAGCCTCCGACGCTCCAGGGAAAACAGCCCCAGCCTGTTCAGCCTCTCCCTGTAGCTCAGATCCTCCAACCCTGGCAACATCCTTGT